>NC_083567.1:17653673-17972513 GCF_019925205.1 Metopolophium dirhodum
ATAAAATATTATTAGTCAATAATAAACTTTAAAAAAAAATGGGTGGAAAATGTCCACATCAAAAATACCTATATGGGAGGAAATGTCATACTATATCGAAAACAATCGGGGGTAAATGTCCACGATTCAATGCAAATAGTAGGTAAACACTAAACAATAGTATTCATATCAGTCTAATGCGACGATTCTTTCTAGCCATATTGTCTATAACTTCTCCAACAGATACTTCCAAGTCACGGTGAATGTTCAGTATAATATTATGTTAACCCATTAAGTCGTATTTCACTTATTATATTCCTCAAATATGTTTTCAACCACCTAAGGGTCGAAAATGATCTTACACTAGTTGCAGTAGTAACTGGTAAAGAAGCTAACATAATTAAAAGTCTGTATATTAAAGAATATAATATGTTTTCATACCAAGTTAGAACATTTTGTATAGGTTTGGTTGTTATTTGTTCTTTCCATAATGCAAATTTTTTTCCAAAGTAGAATAGTCATCACTCATCAGCTTTAATGTCAACTACGTAGTTTTCAAAAGTGCTTTGAAAAATTCATCACTATTATCTTTATTTTTTATTCGTTGACTCCTAAAACTGCACACTCACGATAAAATACAGACCAAAACCGCACACTTTCAATAGGTTAAAACCACATAAAAATTTAAAATTGTTGTATCCAAAAACCGTATACTTATGATTTTAACTCCAAAAAGGTCTTTACAATACCTACTTTATAATGTATATTATGTACAATATTATACAAACAAGATTTAAACAAGTGCTCCTAAAAATAAATATAATTTAATTAAAAATCTAAAATATTACTATTATGTATTTACTAATTTGTTTTTTTGTTTTAAAACGTGTAAGCATGATTATTGTATAGTATCTTTTTATCTTTTAGCACACAAAATAGTGTGTGATCTTAACCCACTATAACTTATAAGTTTAGTTATACCATGACCGATAAAGTGTGGGGTTTTTGTCTATCGACATTTTTAGTTTTTGTGGTCGAAATCAAAAGTGTGCGGTTTTTGCATGCAACCCTTTTATTTAACAAAGTAAATTACTCAGAATTGATTTGTGTGCTATTTGTCTGCCATTCAATTGTTGATTAAAACTATCCAAAAAAGGAATAAATAAAGGGTCTCTATAGTATGAGTTAGCCTAGTCTGTTATCGCATTTGTTCTATGCTCTTGATTGTTTGCTAACTAGGGACTTTTATATTGATATCAAACTTTTCAGATTTTTTTAATACCTCATTATATAAGTATATTTTTAAATCGTTTTTCTGATAACATTTAGTACATTTTGTTTACTTTTTGTTACAATTGGCCAAGGTGGGGGGTGTTTTAACGAAATTATTTATTTAACCAATTAGTCATTTAATTATGTAAGAATATACATTACGGGATCATAACATTTTCGTTCAAAAAGTTTTTTTAACGAATTGATTTTGTGTCATTTTTCTGAGGCAAATTTAAAAACTATTTTATTGTCACATTTTTATAAAGTGTAGAAACTATTATTTAAATAAGAGCGTGCATTTTTATGGTTGGAATGGCACACAAGTTGTTCAACAGCTGGATATATAAAAGTTATTATTTTTTTTTTAAATATAATTTAGGTACATGCTATTAATATAATTATTTAAATGTATTCTATTTATTAATTATTAACAATTTTAATTTTTTTTATTTGGTATTTTATAGGTATTAAGGATATTGCTAAATGCGTAACACAAAATCCATTATCGAGTACATCTATATTATACTTACTCAATGACGAAGAATTCTATAAACCTATTACCACAAAGATACTTTTTAAACTTTGCTTTGATTACCTTGGTATTTTCATTCTAATAATAGCGTAGTATACTGTTATACTTATTATTTTAAACGTGTCTATACTATACTGTTATACCGAGACAAACCACAAGCGTAGGTATAGCTTATTGTGAATCAGGGTGACACTTTCACTTTTGTTTCACAAAAAACACTGGCGGAAGCCAAAAGAAAAAAATTTTATTATTTTTTATATTTTATTTTATTACTAAGATATTATATAATGCACAAATTATTAAATTACAGATTAATATTATAACATATAGATAATTATGACGATTATGTAACTTATATTTATAAATTTAGATACCTAATTAATGCGATAATCGGCATTGATTTATAGAAACCAATTTTTCTTTGAACATCCTGATACACGATTTTAAAGAATTTAACACAGGATTTACACTTTCACTTTTGTTTCACAAAAAACACTGGCGGAAGCCAAAAGAAAAAAATTTTATTATTTTTTATATTTTATTTTATTACTAAGATATTATATAATGCACAAATTATTAAATTACAGATTAATATTATAACATATAGATAATTATGACGATTATGTAACTTATATTTATAAATTTAGATACCTAATTAATGCGATAATCGGCATTGATTTATAGAAACCAATTTTTCTTTGAACATCCTGATACACGATTTTAAAGAAGAGTTGTGAATACGGTTTTTTGATTTAGACTTTATTAAGGGTGTTGGTGCCGGTCATTTATTAAGGAGTAAAATTTAGGCAATTCAATTCACATGTTGTATCGACCTCACGCGGAATATGCATGCATGTGAGAACTATGTAAATCAATATTAGTGTGACTGTGTGAGTGAGCTTTAATTACAAGCTCAGATAAAGATATTTACGCACATACATGCACAAGTCAGTGGTATACTTCGATGGCTATAAATTATTGTCGAAGCATTATTTTGATGAACAAAAATGCTTTTACAGGAAAAACTCTCATGCTTCGTTGATACGTCGGATTTTGGTAATTTTTTTTTTTTATCTGAAAGATGAGAAGTTTTTGCTGGTAAAAGCTCGAATATTTATTTTACTTTAAATAATAGAAGAAAAATACGTTTGAAAAATAACAAATATTGCGCATTATTCAAATGCATATTCCAGCTTCTATAATTACAATTGTCAACATCAGGCTTTGATCCGACCTACAAAATGTTCTGTACTTTTAAATAAAAAAAAAAAATTAACGAAATCCGACTATTCTACAAGGCGTGGAGAGTGTTTCCTGTAAGACATGTTTTTGTACCAAAAAACGCACCGGCTCCGACCCCATAAATTCATATGGCAATAAATGCCGATTCTCAAATATACTTCCAAATAATGAAAAAATATCAAGAGAAAGATTCCTAGATACAAATATGGAATTTTATTGGATAATGTCTTAATTTTTTCATGGATCATTATTGTATAGGTATGGTTGTAATTCAAATTTATTCTAAAATGAATCTAAAAAATATAAGTACTGCCGGTACTGGATTATAATTAATGACGCCTCAGACCGTTCTAAATTTAATTCACTATTAATTTGGTAAAAAAAATTACACACTTCATTATATCTGAGATAATAATTTTTTTATAATGAACTTGGTAAAAACGTATATAGTCTTTGTACCAGTATCACTAATTCTAATTTACCAAGTAAGTCAGGTCGATAATGACGATAATGTGTATTTAAATCAAAATATAATATGCTCATGCAAACTTTTGTAAAATTATTTAAAAATTAAATATTTAGGTGTAAACGTGTAATATGTAAAATATCTTAAATTAAAAGGCTATATAAAATTAGTAGCAAATAAAAAATTAAGAAAAATAATTTGTGATTTCAAAAGTTTTACTTGTATCTTACAATTTAAGAAATTTGGACAAGTATACTATCAATTATCAAGCGTTAAAAGTTTTACCTATAATTAATTATGTAGATGCGAAACAACTATAGGTTCGTTAAAATAAAATATTAAAATTTATTCCAAAAAAGCGGGTAAGTAGTTGTTGCTCTGCTGTAGCGCCTGTAGGTACAGTGGGTCACTCGTCACTGTAATGAATAGTATTAAATTTGAATTCAATGATATAATATCATTGTATACAAAAAACGATTCTGAGCGGAGACGGTTTGTTAGTTTAGGATATATTATATTATATATATATATTATTATTACTTATTATTAATAACGTTTACCTATACTAATATAAAATAACTAAAATCATTATTCTTGGTCATTTATTATGTAATTTCGTCCAAATTTGAACTTAAAATATCTATAAAAAATAATTGTATATATTATAATATAATATATATTTTTAGATTATTTAGTTACAGATTTAACTAATTATGTGCAACCTTATTTTAAATATTCAAATCTTAGTTATAAAAGTTGAACATTTCATACATTTTTTACTACAAAATAATTTGTACATTTCAAATTTGATAAATGTTGTCAACATTTGAATTTTAGATGATTATAAAAAAAAAACGTGTCTATGTATTTTTAATAGTTTTCAACTGCTATTGTAATTTGTAACAATATGTCAGGAGCCTTGTATTACATTTTCAATCTTTTTGACCCAACAAATAACATTTTATCGACATTTATAGAAAAAAAAAACTAAAAAAATAATTTGCAAATTTACCTGATTTTTACGTATTTTGTCGAAACTCAAACTTAAATGTATAAAAAAAAAAATGAATGAATTTTTTATATTTTGTAACTGCTATTGGAACAATATATTAGGAGCATTATATTACATTTTCAAGCTTACTTATCGACATCAATTTTAAAAAAACTAATAATATTCGAAAATTTTGTTAGAAATTTAGGATACATATTACAATAATTATTAGAAGTGGTAACTGGTAAGTTGTCATATTGTTGGAGAATCCATGAATCCATCACTATTAGAATAAAGATTATTACATTCTCATTCTGCTCCTCAAACCAAATTATAGTGTTTCCTATTTAGCTATAGACAGCAGTTAAATCTACCTACAGACTCAGTGCCGTCCCTAGGGGGGGGGTGTGGGGGGGTGTCACACCCCCCCACGGCTTGGTCAGTCGGCACATTTGATATTGAGGTACCGAGTCGGCAATTTAACGACATTTAATAATAATATATTAAAATATTATTATTAATATTTTATTTGACAGAAACAAAAATTCAAAAAAAATCATTATTTTCTATTAATGATATTAATATATTAATATTAAATTATTATTTTTAACGTATGAAGAATATGTTATAAGAATAATACTAATACTTTCATTAGCGATAAAGCGTGATAAAAATAGATTGGGTATGTATTATTGAGCCGGTATCGGACGTCACCGTCGTCAACGGTCTGTGTCTTTGTTAGTATATATTACTATATAGCCGTATGCCCGTATAGTTTGTATAAAAATATGTACATGTTATTTATACAGATAATTTTATTTATAACAACGTGTATACTATTTGCAGCGTATTTTTAATTATATTACCCTAATCAGTAATCATAATCAAAATCACAATACATGTTAACCACACTCTGTCACTGGCCCTCTGCGCATAAACATATTTAATAATTTAATATTTATTATTTATATTTTCTTTTGTTCAACAAAAATGAGTGAAGTTAATAATAAAAGAAAAAGAAAACGTGTTAAAGTTGAATGTTTAGAATGTGGCAGTCAATTTAATGACGATTTCAAAAAAAACCACGAGGAAAAATTACATCGTGGAAAACGAGTAAATATTAAACATGTTGGTGCACCAAAAAATCCGTTCGAAAGTGCAGCAGCTACATGGAATTTGAATAAACGGGTAATGATACCGGTAAGTCGTTTATTATACTTGATATTTTTTGTAATAAATATTTATAATTAGGTATGCCTTGAAAAAAATGAACCTAAGTACTTTTATTAGTATATTATATATTATTATGATTTATCGTTAATATTTAATAGTTAACTCAGTAACTGGTAAGCTTGTGTTGTATTAAACGTTCATAAAATCATTATAACAAAAATATATCGTATTAAATACAAATTATTTTAATTTATTTTATTTTTTATGTTAGGAAAATGAGTGTTCAAGCTCATCAGTCAGTTATAATGATGTTGAAAAACTATCTAAAGAAAAATCAGACTCTACTGTTCAAAAAGATAATGTTGATTCTAAATCTGAGGTATTGTTAATATTGTTATTGATATTTAAACAAATCAAATTGATCATTAATTGGTATAAAATGAACATTGGACATACCTATACATTATAAATATTATTAATTATTATTTATTACTATTATTACATCATATAATATTATGATTGTATATTTATATCTAATATCCATTGACCATTCATATTGCATACAAGTATAAAATAATATAATAATATTATAATTTATAGCTTAAATACTAAAAAGATTTGCTTTTTTTGAACTAAAAATTCATAAAAAAAAACCATTTTCATAAAAATATATCTGATAAATCCTAATTACGTATTTTAATTTGTTGTACTTTATTTTAGAAAAATGACTCTTCAAACTCATCAGTCATTAATAATAATGATGAAAAACTATCTAAAGATAAATCGGACTCTACTGTTCAAAAAGATAATGTTGATTCTAAATCTGAGGTAGGTACTTATTATTTTAATAATTAAATTTAAAATTTTTAAAATTTTAATAATTAAATAAATTGTTAGGTAATTAGTAATGGATTTATTATTTATAATTTTACATTTATATCTAATAATGCATAATGCCCATTCACAATGCATAAAAATACCAAAATATATTTTTGTTTAAATATATTGTAGAAGTGTTATGAATGAACAAAAATCAAAAAAGTTTTAGGACTAGTAACTGCTAAATGAGCATAACCAACGTTTTTTTAAAATTATATTAAAATGTATTCAAATTTAGTTTATTTCATATAAAATATAATAATAGGTACTACTTTTATTAATACTTAATAGTATTGGTATATTATATATATATATATATATATATTTTAGAATTTTCAACAAGTTATTGAACATAATATTGATGAAAATTCTGAAGAAATATCATGGTTGTTATGTGCTGGCCAAATGGAAGACTTAGTATCAAATTTAAATGAGTGTAATACTTTGCTGTCAAAATTGAAAGAAGACACATTGCCAAATCCAATTATGTTTATGTTAGAAAGTCAACAAGTGATTAATAGAATAAAATTGAAATCAGAATGTTTTTTAAAAAATGCCAAAGTAGTATTAGACAACTTATCAGATCCGTCTGACCATATACAATCAGTTTCTAAACCAAATTATTTTGTTGAACATGATCCAGGGCGGCGGTGTGATATTACTTCTTCTTCACAAAGGCAATATCTTTTATCATTGGGTCCACACCAACCTAAACTTTTAAAATATCCAATCAACAGTGATATTGATCCATCAAAACAAAAAAGTTTTAATCCTATTTGGTTAAAAGAATATCCTATGCTAGAGTATAGTTTGATTACTGATTCAGCATATTGTTTTGTGTGCTCATTATTTCCAAAAGGGTTAGGAAGACAGTTTTCAAATGAAGCATGGGTAAAGCAAGGTGTTAATACATGGCAAAAAATGAAAAGTCGAGGAAAAGCAAAATTAGGCAAGTTGGAACAGCATTTTAATTCTTTATCACACAAAGCAGCTTTAAATGATTACCGCAGCTTTATGAAAGAGTCAAATCATATTGACATTATTATGAATAGATCAAAAAGACAAGAATCCATCAAACTAGTACAAGAAAAAGAATTTAATAAACAAATAATTATAATTTTATTTGATATAGCACGGACATTGTGTAGGCAAGGGTTGTCTTTTCGTGGAGATGGTGACGAATCTAGCGGTAATTTTAATCAAATGGTTCAACTTATCTCTAGGCACAATCCCTTAATGAACCGTTGGATAAATGAAAAATCATCAAGATCTTACAATGTCACATATTTAAGCCCCCGTTCGCAAAATGAGTTTATTGATATTCTAAGTAATGAAGTAAGAAGAATTATTGTGAAAGAAGTCCAGGAAGCAAGCCTATTTTCAGTCATGGCTGATACAACCCCCGATAATTCTCATAAGGATCAATTGGCAGTTTGTTTGCGTTATGTTAATAACAATGGAAAAGCAATTGAAAGGCTTTTAGAAATAGCTGAAGGAGTAGACAAAACTGGCTTAGGAACAGCTAAACAGATTATTGAAATTTTAACTAAACATTCTTTAGGAACAGATAATTTGGTATTTCAGTCATATGATTATGCTAGTAACATGTCTGGGCAGTTTAACGGTACACAAGCTAAACTTTCAGAACTAGTTGGTCATAGTGTTTTTTATATTCCATGTCAAGCGCATCGGATGAACACATTTTTGGAACATGCATGTAATTCTAGTTTAATTGTGTCAGATATGATTGATAACTTGGAAAACCTTTATGTATTTTTTTCAGCTAGTAATAAAAGGTATAGTGTATTGAATAAGCAAATGAACAATGTTGATAATACATTACAACTAAGAAACTTATCCAAAACAAGATGGACAGCCCGTGCAGAGTCCATTAAAGCTGTTTGGGCTTCATATGAAGCTATATGTAACACTTTACAATATATTTGTTCACATCCTGAGATATTCGATAGAAATACTAGGACAAAAGCATTTGGCATTAATAAAAAGATGCATTCATTTGACTTCATTGTCTCCTTGGTATTTATGAAAAATATAATGTATAAATTGAAATCACTAACCGAGACATTAGAAACAAAAAGTTTATGTGTAATTGATGCTGCTGTTTTAATAGAGGCTACAATTAAAAATTTAGAAGATATTAATTCAGATTCAGAAAGAATAAATGATCTGATTGACAGCGCAACCTTGTTCGCAGCAAATCTTGGTATAGATTCAAAATCTGATTTCAAAGTTCATCACCGTACAAGAAAACAGCCCACTTGGTTGGACGAAAATGCTGGTACTCAAGCTGATTTAACTTTTCATATATTTTATAAAAAAGAGTTCAAATGTATACTGTCTACACTTATTAATTTATCTAAAGACAATTTAAAAGTATTTATTGATACAATAATGCCACTGTATAAAATATTCTCATTTCCATTCAAGAATGAAAATATGAGCATTGAAAATATACAAAATGCTTTGTTAATATTTCCTCCTAACAGTGATTTTGCAAAGTGCAAGGATATTGATGCCATTCAAACTGAATTGGAAATATTAAAAGAAATATGCAAAGATTTGAGTTTAACTATGACAACAAATTTTCTCAGTATGATTGAAAAATGTGAAGAAGTTAAACATATCCTACCATTAGCTAATAATATTTGTCGATTAGCATTAACTGCACCGGTAAGTGTAGCTACTAATGAACGGACATTTAGCAAACTTAAACTGATAAAAAATCATTTAAGATCTACAATGACAGACAATAGATTAGATTCCCTAATGCTGTTAAGTATTGAAAAAGATATTTTAGATACAGTTGATGTAAGTAAAATAGCAACTCAGTGGTTCAATATAAAACAAAGAAGAATTCAATTTTAAAAATTGTATATATTATTATTTATTGTGATACATGCATAATTATTAATTTATTATTAGTGATTAAATACTCATAAAATTGTATGTTTTAAGTTTTTATTTTACCTAATCTTGTGTAGGTACCTACTTTTGGTAATGCTGACCAATATCCAAAAATTAATTTGACTAGGTAGTGACTATGTACTGGTGAAGAGCAATAAATAGGTATTGAATAGTGTATAATAAGTATGCCTATGTTTATGAGTTATTGAGATGTATGTTAATAAATTAATAATAATAATTATAATTCGAGCGGAGCGAGAAAATTTTTTTTTTTGAGTTGGCAAATTAATGAATCAAGCCCCCCCATGATTTGTCTTTCGGGACGGCCCTGCCTACAGTTTACTGTCACTAGTAAAATCCAAATGTACAAATGCAAATGTCTCCATGCATTAACCAAATCCCCGTCCTATGTCTCAAATTAAAAATAACACTTAATAAACAATACTCTTAATCAATTTTATTCTAACAATTAGGTGTAGGTCAACAGTTCAAAACGTTACCCAAAAATTTGTAAAAAACTTTAAGCTTTTATTAACTTTTTTTTTTTAAAAATAATATTATGGCTTTATTAGAATATTATATGTATATTATCATTGATTATAAATAGTAGTGTGTACAAATAGCAATAGTTGTAGGAGGAAAAGACAAACTAAGTTTAAGGAATGGCGGCATGGTAGGAAGTCAAGACTTCAAGTCTTGTAAGTACCTACTTGCCTACCTTTTTTCATAATTATTTCAAATTTTGCGCCAGACACTTAATTCATTTTGATAATAGATAATTCATTTAGGTGGCTTTTTGTCGATATAAATTTGTCGGTTATCTAACATTATTGTACACAAATATACGGTTGGTAGTGTGGTACGATGTTTTTTTGTCGGGTGGTATTTTGTCGGATTTTGGTGATGGTGTTTTGTCGAATGGTTTTTTGTCGTTATCATGTGGTTTTATGTCGGGTGGTTATTTGTCGGGTGGCTTTTTGACGATTCATTAGTGTACGATTTTCATTCTCAAATTTACGGTTGGTAGTGTGATACGGTGGTTTTTTGTCGGGTGGCATTTTGTCGGATTTTGGTGATGGTGTTTTGTCGAATGGTTTTTTGTCGTTATCATGTGGTTTTATGTCGGGTGGTTATTTGTCGGGTGGCTTTTCGAGGTGTAACCTTTAAGATCACCAAATTTATATTTTCCCCTAAAGATCTATATGATCTCAAAATTAGTGATCTAATTGACCAACATAGGAACAGTTAATGATATAAATAGCATAATTAAAATTAATTACATTATATAGGTATTATAATTTATTTATTTATTATCCAATATCCATTAATTATACTTTAAACTAAAATTAATAATAATAATTTATATACAATTATGTAAAATAGCATTTTTTTGTTGATAAAATCAAAAATATTCTTTAATCAAATACCATTATAATAATATCTATTCATACGATTTACATAACAGATAGAAGGATAAAGGCCGTGGAGAGCTGGGCGCTCATACACTTGAAAAATCTTAAATTACGACGGTTTACATATTATATTACAAATATAGGAAGTTTGAATTTATATTTGACAGTATTTTATTATTCAATTCAATTCAATTCAATGAAGTAGGTTGATATTATTAAGTAGGTAGGTGTATTTGTGATTTTATTGTGGTTAAAGTACTTAATTTATTTTTCCATTGTCCATTAGGGATTAGTAAGTACTTACAGGCTACAACAGTTGGTTAAATTCATTTTTGGCAAAAATAATACATTTAATAAATGTCATTGTGTGTTGAAAATATAATAATACTAAAGGTATTCTAAAAATCGTTGAAGGTTGTAGCATACAGACCAAGTACAGGAAATAGGACTACCGACTAGTATTGCAGACATGCATTCACCTCGAGAAAGGTAAGGTAAATTACTTGAAGAATAGTTAAAAATTATTTTATTGATATTTTTAAATGCACTGAAGTAAAATTGAAATTTTAATATAGGAGTAGTTGCATTAGAGGATTTGTTGTATGTTGTCAGTAAAAGATATGAAGGTGATTATTTGGATTCTGTAGAAGTGACAGTCCCATCATCAATACCCGGGCCATTCTAGGAGCATCAATATGAATGCACCACGGGATTTTGCGGGAGTACTAGTAGCAGCCATTAATAGGCTACCTAATATTTAAAATGTGTTAGCCTACATGGTTCTTTTTTTTGTAGTTACAACAAGTGTATAGATATTTTGTACCATAATAAATTAATTGTGTTTCTATTAATTTTACAGTTATTGAATGTTTTATTAAAAGGTAATTGTACGATATAAGTTGACTAATAATAAAATAAACAAGGTTTAATATGTATTAAATAGTATATTTTTATGTAAAAAAGTGTAAAACAATATTATTATATAATTGCTTTTTTTTCTTTGTTTTCAAGATCCCAGTCACATGTTGGTACGATTTGACGAGCATCCATTTAATTTAATTATAGACATTTTATAATAGGTATCTAACAACTTACCTACGACTATTATCCAGAAAGATTTATTGTTTTTTATATTGTATAGGTAATTTATGATGTTTATTTTTAATGCATAATACTGTTATATTTAACAAGTATGTAAAAATTATTAAAATTCCCTATACTTAAGAATAAAGTAACGAAAAAAAATAAATATAATCGTTCATGTTTCACTAAAAAATGAGCGAAAGTCCAATATGTGCCTTCACACGAAAAAGTAACTACCTACGTTCCTGTTAAGTTACTAAAAATTGAATGAAATCACTGGAAATATATCATTTGAACGCTTGAGTACTGCTGCGCTAACCTATTATCTCCGCTCTACACTTTTATGGTAGGTCGGAATTTACTAATATAAAATAACAACTTATAAGAACAATTAATTTCTTTCACATTATTCTGGCGATCTGGTGTTATATATTAAAATATTATTTTAAGTACAATCCATTTTCAGAAAAGTTGCAATCACTTATTGGATTTTGGTAAATTACTATGCATACGGGCATTTATAAACTTTATTATTTAACAGTTACTCACTTATCAGTTATCAGGTATTACTTATTACTTATTAGTTACAACTATTATTAGCTACGTATTAAATATTAATTATTATTTATTAATATTCACTTAATAACATAAAAACTTGAGTTTGGTCCCGATTTTGAGATTTTTCATGATAACTTTTATTGTATCAAAATATGATATCTGTAGCACAGAATAATTTATTTTATTATTATATCTGTTAATTGTTATAAGCATATTATAAATTATAATATATATCTATATGGTTATATTCGATAAACTAAATTGATAACTGTGTAATTAAAAAAAATAAAAATTGTGACGGTACAGAATATTTTGTTTGTATTATTTTAATGTATTCCCTAATTTAATCTATATAATACAGATAGGTATTAATATTATAGGCAAAAAGGTGGATAAGTGGATGTCGCTCTGCTGTACAGTAGGTTACAAGTGGGTCACTGTAATGGATGGTGTTAAATTTGAATTCAATGATATAATATCATTGTATAAGAAAAACGATTCTGAGCGAAAACGGTCCGTCAGCCTATGATATTACCAAGTATATTTGATGATATTATTGTGAATAAAGTAATTTATATATAACCTATTTACGTGGAACCTTGTTTTAAATTTTTAATCCTTAGCTACAAAAGTTGAACATTTATAAATTTTTAACTACAAAATAATTATTACATTTTAAATTTGATAAATTTTGTCAAAATTTTAACTTAAAGTGCTAATAAAAAATAATTGTGCCTATATATTTTTAAGATTTTTTAACTAATATTGTAAAAATATATCAGGAGCCTTGCATTAAATGTTCACGCTATTTTACCCAACAAATAAAATTTTATTGATATTTATAGAAAAAAAAACTATAAAAATTGAAAACTGACAATGTCCGTAAACAGCTCAAAAAGAGTCAAAATATTTTCAAAATTTTATCGTGTATAGAAATTGCTAATATAAACATTCAGTGAAATTTTCAAGTATCTAAAGTCATTCGTTTTTTAATTACAATAAAATAAGAAAATTGTTACATGAGAAATCGAGTGAATATCAAATGTTGTAAAAATATAAATTTCAGACACTCATAAAAATTTAATTTAAGTTTCTTGTAGACATTTTGTTTTTGATAAAGGTAGACAAACTTATGAGTAATCTTATATTACATTTTCAAATCTTAGATTTAAAAAGAAAAATTTTTATGAATTCTCAACTCAACATCATTTGCTAGTTTTCGTGATTTTTACGTATTTTGTCAAAATTTGAACTTTAAATGCTTATAAATAAAAACTGTAACTAAGGATTTTTAATTTTTTTCATCTGCCTTTGAAACAATAACCTAGGAGCCTTCTATTAAATTTTCAAGCTTTTTTACTCAACAGAGAAAATTTTGTTGATATTTATAGAAAAAAAACTAAGAAAATTGAAAACTGACAATGTCCGTAAACAGCTCAAAAAGTGTCAAAATATTTTCAAAATTGTATGGTGTATAAAAAATGCAATTATAAACATTCAGTCAAAATTGCATGTCCCTACGGTCATTAGTTTTAGAGTTACACCAAAAACCAAAATCGATTTTCTCGAAAACAGATTTTGCGTAAAAATTCCCATTTTTCCTTAATTTTTCTTTTGTTTTTCACGTCGCTTTTGAAAACTACTGGGAACTTTTGACCCCCTAAAGTACCAACTAGATTCTCTTTCCTATCAGAAAAGTTATTGTTGAAGAAAATCCAAGCACTTTTACTGTCCTAAAAGGTGATGACAGACACAAAAAAAAAAAAAAAAAATAAAAAAAAAACACACATCATTGTAAAATCAATACATTCATCGCTTCGTTCAGAATCTAAAAATAATTTCAGGCCATGTATTAATGTAAATATTATGAAAAAAAATAAAAATGTTATAATCATTAGGTATAGGTACATAGGTAGCCAGGTAGGTACATTTTAAAATATTTTGATAGTTTTTTTAGCTATTTATAGGCATAAGAAAATTTCGATTTTTATTAATTTTTTAAAAAATTATTGTCGAAAAAAATTGCATGTTACGTCAAAAAACTTAAAAACCTAATACAAGGTTCCTCATGAGTTTTTAATACCTACTGGAATTAAAATTGAAAGTTGAGCGTAATTCCAGAAATATTTTTTACGAGTCTCTGAAGTTTGACGAATGAGGATTAGTCAAGCGTAAAATAACAATTTTGATCTTTTGTTTTAATTCAAAATCGGATACATTTTTAGATACTGAGCGAAGCGATGAATGTATTGATCTTACAATGATGTGGGTTTTTTTTTTATTTTTTTGATTTTTGTGTCTGTCATCACCTTTTAGGACAGTAAAAGTGCTTGGATTTTCTTCAACAATAACTTTTCTGATAGGAAAGAGAATCTAGTTGGTACTTTGGGGGGTCAAAAGTTCCCAGTGGTTTTCAAAAGCGGCGTGAAAAACAAAAGAAAAATTAAGGAAAAAGGGGAATTTTTACGCAAAATCTGTTTTCGAGAAAATCAATTTTGGTTTTTGGTGTAACTCTAAAACAAATGACCGTAGGGACATGACATTTTGACTGAATGTTTATAATTCCATTTTTTATACACCATACAATTTTGAAAATATTTTGACTTTTTTTGAGCTGTTAACGGACATTGTCAGTTTTCAATTTTTTTAGTTTTTTTTCTATAAATATCAATAAAATTTTATTTGTTGGGTAAAAAAGCGTGAAAATTTAAAACAAGGCTCCACGTAAATAGGTTATTTATAAATTACTTTATTCACAATAATATCATCAAATATACTTGGTAATATCATAAAATGTTTAACTTTTATGGCTAAGGATTGAAAATTTAAAACAATGCTCCACGTAAATAGGTTATATATAAATTACTTTATTCACAATAATATCATCAAATATACTTATTTCATAGGCTCCTAGTCATAGGCTGACTGACCGTTGTCGCTCAGAATCGTTTTTCTTATACAATGATATTATATCATTGAATTCAAATTTAACACCATCCATTACAGTGACCTACTTGTAACCTACTGTACAGCAGAGCGACATCCACTTACCCACCTTTTTTTATTATTAATCCTGCTATAAAATCCGATCCCTACTTATTACTTACACAGACATAAAAAAAAACTAAAAATACTCAGAATCTAAAATAATAACGGAGAAATGAACATTCTAGTTTCCCGGTAATCAGTAAATCTGAAGCTTTAAAATACTTATAAAGTTGTAATAGGTATCTTAATTCGTTAAATACTAAATGACTGAATGTCTTAGTAGTTAAATTTGTAGTAGTCAGTATTCAAGATAGGTACACATTTTTCTAGATTAATAATATTATTAAAATGTTGTTAGATTATTATAACCCTCACTATTCCATCGTTCGTCAATCATTACAGTTATGTATGTTACGAGTGATTGATGCCGTATAGTATGCGTTATTAGTGTTTATAATATTTTCAAAATAAATTATAAAAAACGATAATTTAATTAAATAATGGAGAAAGTTATTCGTGAGATTGGTGGTTCCAGAGGCACAGGACTTAAATACAAAGACGACGATGGATATACTTACTGGAAAAATCGACAATGTCGAATGCACTTAACTATTTGTTGTGCATCCTGGAGAGCTGGGTAAATTTAATAATTTTAAACAATCACCTATATACATTAAATATAAAAAATTACCTACCTTCCTTTTCTTTACATTAAAATATTTAAAGATTTAGAAGTCATAAATTCGATTTAAGAATTTTTTTCTTTTCACTTCATTGTCATCCAGGCTACTGGTAGGTATAGATTTAAAATAATGAAATTTTGCTGACCATGGTTAGTACTGCAGGGATCTTGCTGTACTAGTAGATTTTATTCTAAATGGTTGTGTTATTAAGTAATAGTGTATTATGTTATTTAGTAATTATTAGTAGAGGAACCTATATATGTTTATATTTTAAATATTATTTTCTTTTTTAGTTGTCGTGCAAAAGGCAAAGTTTTTAATAGCGACACTTCGAAAGTTTTGCTGCTGACAGGCCATGAAACTCATCCAGAAAACCAATTGGCATTAAATAGGTTCAAAAATATTTGTAATCAACGGGCACAGGCTGAACAAATATCACTTCGGGTCATTTATAACGAAGTAAGTTTTATATTTATTATAATTACAAACACCAATTATATAGCAAGGAAGTTAATTAGAAAGTATTATTATACGATACTTTTTTAGATTGTTTTCATACATAAGTGTTTTGTCCTGAAAATGTAGGTATAAAATGTAAATATTATGGCGTGATCTTTATTATGCATTAAAGATGATGTAAACGTATACTGTTCTCTCTGGCCCACGTGCAAAAATGCAAAATAGAAAAGATACGCATTCACGTAAAATAATTTTTTTTTTATGATTTTGAGTTATCTTGATAAAAATCACACATCGCAAAAATTATAGAGAATAAGTATATGACATAGATTTGTCTAAATATATTGTCTCAAAAATCAAAACAATTCAATAAATATAACCATTTAAATTTTATATTTTTCAGTAAAATAATAATGAAATATAAAACCGACATTATAATTTTTTTTGTCACGTCTGCACCGAAAGTTTAGTTGTCGATGACGGTTGAAGCGGAAAGTGACCTTTTCCGTCCAGTGGGCAGTAAAGTGGAAATCTCAAAACGTGGTAATTTTAAGCGCAATTGGTAAACTCTCTAACCAGACACTGATCGATTAACGCAGAGGTTTGACAAAAAATAGTTAGTGTGGCTCGTGCGGAAAGGTAATTTTCAAAAAGCTCACTTTCCCCCCTTGTCAGTTGCCACACAATATTAAATATACTATAGTAATAATAGGTTATTCAAAAATCATAAAAAAATGGTTTTCCGTGACTTTTTATCTACGTTTGCACGTCAGTCTGAGAGAGAAAACATATATTGCGCTAACTGACATCCTATTGATAATTTGTGTTTATTTCATGCTCATGATTTATTTAACGATATATAGTATATAAATTATACCCTTTGCACAGTATCATTTCATCAAAAGAAATTATTTATTAATTCATCAATTATAAATTAAAATACATTTGGTACCTATTTATTGTTTTAAAATCTGAAATCAACTACATCCACCTAGCTCATGCGATAAGTACTTTCACCCCTATAATGCAATATACTGGCCTGATTTTTAATGTAATTTTTTTTCTGTATAACAGTATTTATAGTAGTTATTTTTGATTCTGGCTTCCTCGCCGGTCTATGAGCTTATTACCACTGGTCATTTTATAAGAATTTATACCATTTGTCTCAAATTTTTAAAAAGAGTTACCTAACTAAAACTTACATTTTTCTTTAGCTATCTAGCATCATTTAATTTAATTTAATTTTAAATTAAAAATAATTAATATATTATGTTTAATACAAATTACATTTTTTTTTTTCGCATGCTTATATTATACAAACTTAGGTGGGTGCGTGGGGAGTTACCTAATGAAATGAAAAATGAAACCTTAAAAATTGCTCAATTTACTTATTATTCAACCATTTTCAATAGTTTTTGTTTGAAAAGATGAATCTTATATTTACCTACAAATAAAACTGCTAATTTAACACTAACAGTCATGTTTTTTTTATATAAAGTAAGTACTTATTATGGAACTTTTTTGAAAAAGTATAAAAATATTTGCTCATGTTATAATATAGGTTCTTAATAAAAGGTAAACTAGTAACAATATTGAATAGAACCAAGAAGCTAAAACAACTAATTTTCTATTTTAATTTGAAAGCTAGTGTAAATTTAATATCTTTATAATTAATTAATATTTGTAACCAGTGAACACAGAATGATCAAATTTCTCTCATATACAATGAAGTATATAAATAATATTGTTACTAAATATTAAATCAAAAAGTAAAATGTAATTTATTGACTCATTTTATGTATAAACATACCTATTAAGAGTTATACATCATTTCTATATACAAAATACTAATATATTTTTTTTTGGTAAATACATTTGTACATTAAATTTTCAAATTTGAATATGAAAATACATTTTAAGACATGCGGTATGGCAGATTTTGTAAATGTTCATGTCGGTTCATTTGTCTCACTGCATAGAACAATGCGTAGACATAGACGTCGAATTCATCCAGTCACTCCTCAGTCTATGACTGAATTCCACTTACAATTAACAGGAGAATATGCGCACTTGTCTATGATACAAAATGAACCAATATACTCTGGCATTGTTGGTGCAACTTTAGAAGAAGGAACCACTTTATTTTTCATTTTGCCTGGAATCAAAAAGTATACAACTATAAAATATAATAAACTTTATTTCAAATAAATAATAATTACAATAATATTATACAATTAATTTAGTTTACTTAGGACTGGTTCTACTTTTTTGTTGGATGGCACATTTTCTAGTTCACCAAGTTTTGGAAACGAATGCCACCAATTATACATCATAATGGGCATAACATTTAATACTGTAAGTTTTGTATGTAATTTGTAAATAAATAATAGTAAATTATAAAATAACTATTTTACTAATTAGATTATTTTAAGTTACTTTTTTTAAAAATCTATTTATTAAAATATTTTTTCAGGGATTTCCTATAGGTTTTGCATTGATGTCGAGGAAAACGGAAAGGGCATACACGGCGCTTTTCAATAAGATTTTAAACATAGTACCAGAGTGGCAACCTCAAACCATAATAGTTGATTTTGAAAGGGCAGCTATTGCTGCTATAAGAACAATGTTTCCAAATACCACTATTAGAGGCTGTTGGTTTCATTCCTCCCAAGCGGTATGGAGAAAAGTTGCAAATATAGGTAAGATTACTTTAAAATCGGAATTTGTAATTAATAATAAATTAAATATATAGTCAATTAATAACACTGGTTAATATTTAGGATTGATTGATATATGTAGTAACCATCGAGGAGCCTATGACACTGTGCATATGTTGATGGCATTGCCTTTGCTGCCGACAAATTGTATAGCTGAAGGTTTTGAAACTGTAAGGGCATACTATATTGAGAATGTGCAATCATTGATCAGCAATAATAATGATTATAATTTTACATTATTATTTGAATATAATAGATCAACTTGGCTTGCAGGTCTGTAAAATACAAAATAATAGTTTTAATATAATATTTTTTGTTCATACAACTAAACAAATTTATAACTAACCCTACACCATTGCCAATAGGAATAAATGCAGATATATTGTCGGTGAGTGACACGGTTTGGCGAACCAACAATGTGTTGGAAGTAAGTCACCGACATCTCCAGATGCACATGCAAAATCGGCACAATCCTGAGCCATGGGTGTTCTTGAGTAATTATATTTTTATTTATTTAACACTAGAAAAGGAATATATAAGTATTTTATATTTACAGAGGGGCTGATTACTTACTCGAATGGTGTTTTGAACGATTATAATGAGGCTACTGATGGAGGACAAGTAAGAGAACCTCAACGACAAGTTTGGATAGATCAGCAAAGGAATTTAGATAGATCATTGAGGCTGTTTATAGAAGGACGCTACTCAATGTCAGAATTTTTAATATGTGCTAGGCATTCAACACCAAATTTTGGTGTAATACGGCCTCAACACCAAGCTATTGTAATACTTCCTGCTGCTGTCTTTCCACAAGCTCCACTAGCTTTATTACCACTCCCCGTTGATCAGCATCGGGAACTGCAACTTCCAGCTATTCCTGTACTCCCTGCTACTGCTTTACCACAGGCACCACTACAAGAAGCACCAGCTTTATTACCACTGCACGTTGATCAGCATCAGGAACTAATTCGAGATGAAATAATGAGAAGGATTTTACCACGTAGACCAGCAATGCCCGTTCCTCGAGATCGTATGATTTTTCATTATAATATTACTTATAAAGATTTCCAATAAAATATACTAATAAATAAATCGCTTGTCTTTAGTTTTTTATAATCTCGATGCTGATGCAGATTATTCAGATGAAGATGTGTCTAACGAACAGTCTGTGATACCATCAGTTATTTACATTGAACGTGTTGATTTGACAAGTAAGTAGTAATTGTCTGAAATTTGTTTCTAGCTAAAGTAATTGATTAAAAATAATGATGTTTTATTATTTTAAAGTTGTACCAATAGTAGAGGAAACATGTTACATATGTTTGTACAGTCCACCAATAGTAGTAGCGTATCCATGCTTACACCAAGGCCTATGTGGAGCTTGTCATGATAGCTATTCAAGAATGCCTCCGAATGAGCACAGGCCATACTACCGCTGTCCACTTTGTAGAGCTGGAATAGAAATCTACTATATATTAACATGACAATTATAATTAATTATTTATCTTATCAATTAAATATCAACTAGCCATAAACCTACTTTAAATTTTTTATTTTTTAACAAATTAAACAAAATTAAACTAATTTTCTTGGTATGACACACATTTCAATTTAACTTGGGATTTGACTGTTTTTTGACTGTTTTGAGTAAGTTTAACACATTTTCTTGATAATATATCATATTCATACACAGATATATACTAATAGTATATAATATATATATCTGTATATTCATATAAGTAACATATTATAGGTATACTGCAAGTACCTACATTGAAATTAAAATTGTTACCAATTATGTGTTCATTATCAATTGTGATTAAATATAATTTACAAATACTTTACAAGTCTATAAGTATAACCATAGTATAACTACCATATTTATTTATAGAAAATACTACTCAGTCTATATATCTACTATATACTGTATCACTGTTACTACTTCCTACAAGTTACAACAGTCCACTAGACAACCTATAATAATAGTTAATAAGAAGTTTTTAGTTAAATTATAGTAATTATTAGGTATTAAAATTAAAATGTGAAACTTACTTTTGAAATGACTGAAATAAACGATTACAGTCTACAAGTCAATATTACAATAAAATAGGTATTAATTAGCAGTAAATTTCCGTTATAGAAGGTTATGTTATAATTTACAATAGGCTTATTTACCTACTTACATGTCACATTGTCACCATTTTATTTCCTATGGACAGATGAGACCAGTATGTTGAAGGCTTGGAATAAGTTCACGTTCACACTCATTTTGTTAAAAAGGAACTACTTAAATCGTTTCTTCTTCCTCATTCCCAAATAAAGAACATTTTTTGTGCCTCAATCAATTAAAAATTGTATTAAAATAAAAAAAAAAATAATTAGGTTCTGTTTTATTATACGGCTACAGCATTACAGCCTATGAAAGTATGAACTAAATAAATTGAAATAAATTAGTGATAAGTTGTGCATAAGAGATAACGGTTGTTATTTGGAAGTTTAATTAAAACATTTTAATGAGTCAGTTGTGAGATAAATAACTTTTGATCATGATTTCGTGGCCCATAATTACTATACCTAGTCTTATGACTCTTGTTTCTTATGAATTATTCATGAGTTATGACTTATGAGTATTATATTAATGTAATGTAATACCTAATATGATTTATGATACATATTGAAATTAAATTAATCATTTGTTGAAGAAAAAACAATACGTTTGTCGTTTAGTATAAAATAAGTTTAATATAATTTATAATGTTATTTTAAATTACCGCCACAGAGGGGGTATCTAGTAGACCAAGGGAGATCTAAACGCTAAATGGGTAATTTAGATCCCCAACTAGGATGGTGTCAACTAGTTCCCTATGGTCATTTAGATCCCCTGTCAATTAGATCCCGCTGTGTCATTTAGATCACGGGGATCTATTTGGATGGGGATCTAGGTGGCCGTTCACCTGCGTTTGGGAGTATTATCACAGAATATATGATTATATATAATTTCATATATTTCATATTCTGTGGTGCTATCTACAAAGTACATCATGTCCGGAGTCCGGACCAGACGTGTAAAGTCTGTCAGAGAATGAAAACTTTTTTTATAATAACTATTAACTATGTACTTAATACAATAAACAGTTAAAACTGTGTAGTTTGTTTTGAGTGTTTCTGGTTTCGACTGTGCACCTCATCCTACGGTAGTTGTACTAGGGCTCTTCAAAAGCTTTTATTAGAGCCTTAGTTGTACCCATTATGTATTATGACATATCGTGTTAATTCTTGTTACTCATAAATCATCATATTGATATCTATTTTTAAATTGTTTAAAGATTAATGTTGAATTTTAATTTTAAAAAACATTTTAGTGAATACTAATTTTATTTTACTAGTGTTGATTGAATAATAATTAATTTATCTTGATATTAAAAATTTAGTAATTTTATTTTATAAACATGAATAAGTCTAATTATTCATTACCATTGATTATTTTGAACAATAAACAAATATTATCAAATTGTAAGTTATACCTACTAATTTTGTATACATAATTATACTGTGATTCATTAATCAAATCATGCAACAAATACATTTAATGACAACTTAAAATATTTAATTTAATTATAAATTTAGTTATTTAGGTACAATACTAAATGTATAATTTACTATTATTATTTATTGCCATTACAATTCATCATCATAAATAATTAAAACTACTTTACAATTAGTATATCTTACCATTATCATATAATTTTCTAGGTATTTTTATAAAGAAACATTATAGGCAAATTATAAATTGTTGATGTACCTAAATCTTTGCATATTCTATTATACAATATTTGTTGCATACAAAACTGGGTTATATTTATTTCTTATTATGCAGAATATTACATAATATGATACTTTTATTATTATTCTGTTTATTTTAAGAAGATTTATATAATCAAAAAATTAAAGAACGTTCATAGTTATTATTTTTTAATTTTTAAGCATTAATGTTTGCAAAGCTTGGCAAGTTAGTCATTTTTTAAAAACTATTTGAAGATAAATTACTTTCATAAAAATACTAACTAAGTTTGAAGTTAGTTTGGTGAAAATAGTAACTTTATAGATTAAAAAACATTTTTGTTGAAATGTAAATAATAAGTTATCCAACTTATATTATTGATTAAAACTGAAAAATTGAATTAAACACCTAGTAGATTAATTGGAAATTAATTGGCATATCACATATCAGTTATTAGAACATAAAGGGTGAAACAAAATAAAAAAATATATAACAGTATGACAACTTAAAATATTAATATTAAATAATAATACATAATATAATCTATATGACTATATTCTAGTATATTTTATTTAAAATAAATATAGGTAATACTCTAATAGTTAAATAGTATTATAGATAAACGGGTAAACGTAAACCACCGATAACAGTACCATGAAAATTTGGCATCGTGTCCACACTAATTGGTTTAGCCACCCGTATAGACACTTTTTATATCTAGTAGATATCAACATTCTACAGCCGTGGTTCCTGCGCGTTCATAATTATAAATACTAATAATTAATAATATATATGCGCCAATTATCTATTTAGGCATATAGCCATAATGTCATGATTGAGGAACAGCTTTTAGAATTTTGGAATGAAAAAAAAAATAATAATAATAACTAGTTAGTTTTTTTTCAAACGAGTTAGATTAGACTAGTTAACACATTAAATTAGTTAAGTTACAAAGTTAATATGAATTAAAACTAACTAGTTAAGTTAGAAAGTTACTTAAAGAGTAACTTTCTACTTAAATTGAACTTTCTAACTTGTTATTGCCCAGCTTTGAATGTTTGTGTATTTTAAACAGGCACAGTTGTTCCAGAGAATTTAATTCAAAATAATGATAGTAACACTATGAATATTGGTTCCAATGTGAAGTTAAACTCTGACTATGCACCTGAAAAGAATAATATACCATTCTTGAAAAAAAATCAAAAAAAAAAAGGAAGAATTCGTTTCAAATGTTTGCATTGTGAATACTTAACATTTCGAAAACAAAATTTAATTGTGCATCTTAGAGAAAAACACGAAGTACTTTTATAAATAATAAAGTTATAGTTAATGCTTTTTATTAATTAAATTAACTATTTTTTTACAGACTAGAAAACAACTAGAAACTAAAGTTAATAATGGTACATCAAATACAACAAGAACGATTGAAGTATTTTCGTGTACGTTATGTAAAATGACGTTTAATACACTGGATAAATGTAAAGAACATATGACACAGGTAATTAAAACAAAAATTAGATTTTCTATTATATACTTATTTAGACCTTACATTCATTTTTAGAAATTATTTTATTTTATATTGGATGTTTAATTTGTACAGTTCTTTAAATCATTTTTAAATTTTGTTTCAAGTTTTCTATATACCATAGAGTAGTTATTTAATGAAGTAATTTTACTAATTTAAAATACGAGTATCTAAATTAAAATTTTTTTCAGCATTTGATAAATACTCATAAAAATAATCAAAATAAACAACAAGAACACGGTTGTAAAAGTATTCAATTAAGTAAAAAAAAATTTGAAGATATAGAGTATATTTCAAAGTAAGTTAAAGTTTTTTAAATATTTTGTTAATCTGAATAAAATACAAATAGCAACTGTTTTAGGTGTGTACATTGTAAACGTAAATTTCGTTCAGAAAATTCAAAATTACTTCATTCATTGTGTCACCAAAATGATTGTAAAGATTATAAATGTAGTGAAAAAAATTGTGATTTTATAACACCTAGATGGAATGCTTGTCGTATTCATTTGTGGAAGATTCATAAAATTGACATTGATATGTTTAGCTGTCAAGTATGTTAATTTACATATAAGAATATTTTGAACAATGTTTACCTTTAAAATGTTATTTTATATTTGTTTTTATCTTTCTTGATTTGGGTTTATAAAAAATTAATTTATAACAAAAAAAAGTTAAACACATTTGCCAAAATTGTATTAGGAACTGTAATAAACTAATGATAATAACAATAATATAGAGGATATTTCTGAGTGATCTATTCAAACATCAAAAATGATCTCATGTTAGTAAGTGAAATTGAATTTTTTAGATTCTGAGCGAAGCGATGAATGTATTGATTTTTACAATGATGTGTGTTTTAGATTCTGAGCGAAGCGATGAATGTATTGATTTTACAATGATGTGTGTTTTTTTCATTTTTTTATTTTTTATTTTTGTGTCTGTCATCACCTTTTAGGACAGTAAAAGTGCTTGGATTTTCTTCAATAGTAACTTTTCTGATAGGAAAGTGAATCTAGTTGGTACTTTGGGGGGTCAAAAGTAAAAATTTCCCAGTAGTTTTCACAAGCGACGAGAAAAACAATAGAAAAATTAAGGAAAAACAAAAATTTTTACGCAAAATCTGTTTTCGAGAAAATCGATTTTGGTTTTTGGTGTAACTCTAAAACAAATGACCGTAGGGACATGAAATTTTGACTGAATGTTTATATTAGCATTTTCTATACACCATAAAATTTACAAAATATTTTGACTCTTTTTGAGCTGTTTACGGCCATTGTCAGTTTTAAATTTTTTTAGTTTTTTTTTCTACAAATATCAATAAAATTTTATCTGTTGAGTAAAAAAGCTTGAAAATTTAATAGAAGGCTCCTAGGTTATTTTTTCAAAGGCAGATAAAAAAAATTAAAAATCCTTAGTCACAGTTTTTATTTATAAGCATTTAAAGTTCAAATTTTGACAAAATACGGAAAAATCACGAAAAATAGCAAATTATTTTGAGTTGAGAATTCATAAAAATTTTTCTTTTTAAATCTAAGATTTTAAAATGTAATACAAATGAATGTTTGTATTAGAATTTTCTATACACCATAAAATTTTGAAAATATTTTGACTTTTTTTGAGCGGTTTACGGACATTTTTTTTAAGGATTGAAAATTTAAAACAAGGCTCCACGTAATAAATAGGTTATATATAAATTACTTTATTCACAATAATATCATCAAATATACTTGGTAATATCATAGGCTGACTGACCATTTTCGCTCAGAATTGTTTTCTTATACAATGATATTATATCATTGAATTCAAATTTAACACCATCCATTTCAGTAACCCACTTGTAACCTACTGTACAGCAGAGCGATATCCACTTATCCACCTTTTTTTTCATTTAAGCCTTTGTCAGGAAATATCAAAAATATTGTAACATTTAAATAGGGGTTTTGTGGGATATTAACTCCAGTCAGATTAATGACTGCTTTCTTGTATCATAATGGTTTAAAGCTAAAAATAATATATATAATATTATACAGGGGTAACAGAAACATCTAATAAATGAAATAACTTTTGTTCTAGTTAATATAAAAAAAAAAATGTAATAATTTATAAACACCTGTGTTACAAGAACAGTAGAAAAACATTTTTTTTTTTTTTTAATAATACTAAACATTTTTGATTTTAATAAAATTTTTTTGAAAAAAGCAAAATAGCCAATTTGTAAATATAATTTAAGATAATTTTGGTAATTTTGACAAATTTGAACTATCACTTTTAAAAATAAATTGTTCAAATGTATCTTCAATTTTTGTAAATGTTTATTATAACAAATTATGAGGAACCTTGTATTAAATTTCCAAGTTTTTCGACCTAGTGAAAATTGTTTATTGACAATAATTGAAAAAAATCAAAAATTATATATATTTTGAAAATTTTATTTGATATATATGAAAATGGTTACATTAACATTTTGAGGAAATGTATATTATCTACAGATTATGGTAATTCATTTTTGAATTGAAAAAACAAAATCATTTTTATAAAAACTGATTTTTTATGAAAATCCCTATTTTTTAATTTTTTTTTTCTTTTTGCTGACATATGAAAAATACTGGAGATTTTTACTTTGGGAATTATGGACTAATGACCAATTGTTGGTTGATATATATTAGTAGTACCTACTACCATTGATTATAAATACTAAGTAACTAATGGGCGACATCAGCGCCTTATAATGGCCACCTGTCAGTGTTTTACAAGGTATTGGTGCCGGACCACGGCCCCATACTCAAGAATTTACACTAAAGTAACTCTAAAGTAGAGAGAATGAAGATATATTCACTGATGTAAAATGTTTAGTGTTGCGTTTAATAAATCCGAAAACTTTGAGAGGTTGTGCTACCGTAAAGTCAATATGGTGATTAAATGAAAGAGAAGACGTATAAAGGATACCGAGGTCTTTAATTTGAGATACTTGTTTAAGTGGTAAGCCATTGATGGAATAGTTCTATTTGTGGGCAAACATGATTTAGTGAAGGTAATTGAGTGACATTTGTCAAGATTTAGTAAGTTCAAGAAGATCTACCCATGTAGAAAATAGATTAATCTCTCCTGGCCAAACTCTACTCTACGAACTTTTCTCTCCACAGAGAGAAGAAACTTGGCCCTGCTAAAGTGTTAGGACAGATAATTTATAAAAAGAGAGAACAGCAGATGTTTTAGGGTCCCCCCTTGAGGGACGCCTGACGATATGTCAATTACGTAGGATGATACCCTAGCCACTCTTACAAATTGCTTCCTGCTATGATTTAAGATTTGAACCATCCAAGCAATGGGTACCCAAGGCCTAGATGTCAAGTCTGTGATTATGTCAATTATGACATCTATATACAAATGATACATTTATTTCAAAAATTTGTTGTATGTGAACAAAAAAAAATGAAAAAATGAAATTAATAAGATTTCAACCAAATAGTTTTCCAAATTGAAACTTCGAAACATACTCGAGGTGTAGCTTTAATATCGATAGAAAAATGTGTTAGTCAAAAATAAAGTATGATGAATTAATTGATTGATTTGCATAATTAAAATGAAAGAAAAAATCTATGCAGTCTATTTCAAATATTTTATTTTTGTAGGTACATTTTGATTTCATTTTATCCCCATATTCATTGTCTAATTTTTAATTATTGTTATACATTTTTTAAACGTGTTCCCTGACATGTTTTGAACCAATTAATTTATTTTAAATTATAATTAAATGTTTGTTTTTTAACATAAAATAGTGTAAATTTATCTTTTGTTTATTAAAAAAATGAAATTTTATGCTACAGGCCCCTAAAATCCTAGTTACGCCACTGATTTTAACTAATATTTTGTTTTTAATAGGTTTGTAAAAAATATACAACTACAACATATCATAACTTAGTTAATCATGTATCAATGAAACACAATAAAACATTGTCTTGTGTAGACTGTGGTGCTGAATTTCAGGATTCGACCAAGCTACAAAATCACAGAGTATTTCATTCAAAAGCAAAGCCTGTAAATAAAGAAAGATGGTAATAATATAGTATTTTGGTTTGCAAGTACTTAGATTACATGATTTAAAAAATGTTTCCTTAGGTATATGGAAAAGACATGTGTAATTTGTAATATGGTGTTGGCTAATTCAAAAAGTTTAAAACTTCATACAAAAAATGTTCATCTTAAGTTAAAGCCTTATGTGTGTCAAGTGTGCAATCATGGATCAGCAACTAAATACATGATGCAAGTTCATATGCGGCAGCATACTGGTGAAAAACCATTTAATTGTGATGTTCCGGATTGTAATTTTAAAACTGGTAATAAATAAAACTAACTAATCATGAAAACAAAAATCTGCTATTTGGTATATTGTATAGGAGATCATAACTCACTTAGACGTCATAAACTACGCCACTCAAATGAAAGGCCGTACAAATGTACCCATTGTAATTACAAGTGTATCCAAGTGACTGCTCTCAAAAGTCATATAACAAATAATCATCGAGATAAAATGGACAGTTCATACTACTCATGTAATCGGTGCACATTTGGAACAGTGAGCTTGAAAAGATATAATGACCATGTATCTGGTCATGAAACACAAGTTCAAAATGGTAAACCATTTGCAACATTGTATTGTCTTTATATTTTAATTATGTTCTAATTATTTTTCAGGTCTAGAACCTAGTCCTGTAAAATCTCATGAGACAAAAGCCGAAATGACGGACGATGATGATACTGCACAAGGATATGTTGATGACACAGGTGGTATAACAATTTCTGAAAGTGTGGGTTGTACTGTATTAAATTTAGACGATAATGCAATTATGCTTACATAATAATATGTTTTAAAATAAAATTAGTCATAATCCAAATTCAAAATATTTTTTTACCTTAAATTAATTTCCTTTTCAGTATCCATACAGTATCAATTAAATTTTGACTCATGTACTATAAACTGATATTTAAAAAATTAATCAACTGTTTAGAGTTAAGATTAAAATTGACATACATACATAATATTCAATGTAATTGTAATAAACGATTTTCAAAAACATTATACCAACATTATATCAATAGCTTAAGGGTATAAAAACTGTAGTATCACAAATAAATAAAGCACATTATAAAACACCATTTTTAAAGAATATAAAGAATGTAAGGAAATAAATAAATAAAGTTATAGTTTATTTTTAATGAAAAATATCAACTTCCAAATGTTGTATTTACTTCTGTTTGTCAATTGACTACATTAATTAACAAATGAGTATATTTTGTTAGAATTGTTAAAAATTGATTTAACTATAGTTGATATAAAATAAACAAATAATTAAAAAATCTAAAAAATGTAATTAAATTAAAAATTAACAAACAATACTTAAGTAATTATTTTTTGCAACAATAAAAAAAATTAATCTTAACGAATAATAAAAAAAAAATAATCCGGCTAACTTATTTACCATTATATGGTATAACAAATTTGTACTACCATAAATTATATAATAATTACCTATAATATAATATATGTTAGTCGTGTTGTGATTAATAAGGATGCCAAAAATATAAGCTTGATTGTTATATTAAATTAGTTAAAAAATGTTGAATTTGACTTATTTAAAGTAGACAAGTTATAAGTGCAATGACTACATGTAAAACAAAATAATGATACAATAAAAGACAATTTTTTAACACCAGTCATTATGAGTGATAAAATTAATTTATATATTATGTACATACAAATAGAATAATTATCAATGTTTTATAATATTTAAAAAAAACATTCACTAGAAATTATTTGTGGTTCTTTAAACCTCAAATAAAAAAATTGACACTGTAATTTTGATAAAAACAAATTTGACACATAGACACACTAACATACACACATATACACAATAGCATTTACATTTTTAACGAAATAAAAACGAATTATCACAGACAAGTTACCATATTTCAAGTGTAGGAATGTGTGTGCATGTTATGGTGCCACAGCACCCTGTTACTTTGAAATTAATTTAAGTTTATTACATTGTATTAATTTAAAAATACTTATACATAAAAAATGTTACTTTAATAAACATAACATTCCACTACCAATAATAATTAAATTCAACAAAACTAAATAATACATTTTTAGTCTACATTAAAATTAATAAATATGTAATTTTTATTGAGCTTAAAGTTTAGGGTCAATAAATGCAAGTATAACAAATATTAATATTAATTTAAATAGTCAGTGGACTAATTATTAGTTTTATTCAGATAGCATGAAAATAATTGATAGACTTAATTTAAAGCATGTTTCAGTTATGCATACAAACCAAGCCGATGAATTTTGGCTGATAGGAAGTTATGTAAAATGAACACTAATGGTTTTGGACTGCACTCCAAGTCTATTTCCTAAAATAAATAAATTAAATATTAGTTCGAAAACTATAATACAATAAACTAGGATAAATAAATAATTAGTACTCAGTAGATTTATTTTATCATCTAAAATATTAACTTAAATACATAATATCTAACTTTTGTTTTTACTTTAATGATAATTTATAATTTAAACAGATAGCGGTAAAATTCTGTTTTTATTACTATATTCTTCATTTATTGGTAAGATATTATATTGAGAACTATTTGTGATTACTTTAAATATATGTTATTTCATTCAAAATTAGTGACTATTATCATTTATCACATTTTAAAAATGATTTCAAAGTGAATTACTGATTTTAATTTTTAAAATTGAAGAAACGTGTAACCAAGACAAACTTTTTCTATTATCAACATGTTTGATGGTTGTGCACTTCCAAACAGTTTTGGCCAAAGGTGCCAGCCACTGCTACGCCAATCAACAATAGACCTCATACCTAACATAGACATAAACTGTCTTAACTTATAAGTAATAAGTAACTAACTGTTATTAATATTAATTAACATATTATGTTATTTTTGTCCGTTAACAGTTCTAGTATTATTTATTTTAAAATCAAACCTAAAACCTTCGCCTTTGAACTATATAAAGTATCTTATCATTGATTAATACTTACTATATCCACGCTATCGCCAAAGTCCAGCCATAGTAATCTGTTATTATCATCAGAAGACATTTTCAATTTATCAAAAGGATAACTCCATAATTTCTTTGGTTCACGCCCTACAGATCCAGTTTTTGATTCAATAAGTGTAAATCCATTCTCATAGTGAATTGATAATTGTGCTGGTTTTCCATGCCATAAACAACCTGTTTAGAATAACACTTACATAAATAGAAGGTATATTATGTTTAAAATTATAAATATTAACATAAACATACACATTTTAATTTCAATCTGAGTTAATAATCAATTTTTTTTCCATGCCAACAAAAATATTGAATATTATGTACTTACGACGATTTACTTCTCTTCTAATAGCAACAGAATTATGACAACCTTGAATTACAGCTCTTGCCCAACTGGCAAGATCTCTTTGAGTATCTACTTTAAACCGATGAGTAATGATACCTTCTTCTGTTCCACATCTTAAACTAAATGTGATTAATTCTGAGTTACGAGATGAATTCATCAGCCTTGTAGATAAAAGTGAACAAACAAAGAGTGGAGCAGACCAAGCATCTGGACTCCAGGGGGCAACTTCATACAATCGTAATTCTTTACTAGTGACTACTCCAAATACTGATTGCCATTTGTCATTCACTGTAAATTCTTCATCTGAACTTATGCTACGCATACTGTTCTAAAAATATAACATTATTTAATAATAAATTAATAAATATTGAACAAAATATTTAATTAATATAATATTTATGAATAGAGCCCAGATTTAAATTTCCCTAAAAAATATCAAAAAACAAATGTATGACCTAAATACTCACTGAACCACAATATGCAGCTGACAATCAGCATGGTCATGTGACCACCGAAACAATGGTACTGTACTATAAAAAAACATAGATATGATCGGGCTATCTATATAAATAGCCATAGGCTAATAAGCTTGTGTGACATTAGAATAAATTTGTGAATAGTTTTATTTAAAAACCAGATTATCTAATATTGTAGTACAAATAATATTTGTATTTATAAAATATATATTATTTTTTCAAAATATTACTAGAAATAGGTTAACAAAATGACCTTAAAGCATTTAAAAATGCCTTTAAACGTAAAAAACTTTGAAAAATGAAAAAATAAAGTTTGCTGTAAGTAGGTAGTGTATACTTGAAACATAATATAGTATTATACTTGTATCTTGGAAAACATCATGTCAAGCATTCCAGAAAAAAGATACAAATGCATTGAAATCCGAGCCCCAGAAAAGAACATTCTAGTATGTTGGGTAGGTTATTAACTTATATGAGTGTGGGTTTAATTACAATTTGATAAAATGATTTATTTTAAAAATAATATAAATATGAAAAATATTTTAAAACAATAAGTAAACTTTTTCAATGACATTATAATTCAATTTAGTAAAAATCAAAAAGTATCTATTTTTGCTGTGTCAAAAAGCATGGATATTTAATACAAGGTTCCTCAAAAGTTCTTATTATAGATATTTAAAAATATTAAAGATTCAATAACATGATTTTTTACTTTCTTGATTTTTAATCATTGAAATGAAGTCTGAATTTTGAAAACTTCAAGAATTTGTCTTAAATAAGGAAGAAGTAAAAATGTAACTCAGTAATGATGAGTAGGTGGGTAATTTAGCTAGCTTTAATATAAAATATTAATGAGAGAGATTTGATATCACACCAAAGTGGTATAACCATTTGAATCCAAAAAAACGTCGGTGTGAACAGTCCCAAAATTTCTATTTTTTAACTTTTCTCCTAAACTATGATAGCTAGAAAGTTGGTTGATAACTCATTAAAAAAGAATTATCAAGTAAATACTAAATGTAGAATTAAAATTTTTTTAAAAAAATTATTTGATTTTTTACAGATTAAAAAAGTTATTTTTCGCTAGATTTTCATTTAGCGAGATATATGTCCGAAACTGGCGAACGGATTTTGTTGTTTAGGGTCTTGTTAGATTTACATTGGCTAGGAGAAGCGCAGTGAAGATTTTCAGAACTTTATCTCCAATAGTTAATTCACTACAAAGCTGTAAAGCTGAAAAACATGAAAAAACGCCAAATAAAATGTTTTAATTTTTTTTAATGTTCTGTAGTGAATTAACTAATTAAGATAAAGTTCTGAAAATCTTCACTGTACTTTTCCTAACCAATGTGAATCTAATAAGAACTCAAACAACGAAATCCGCTCTCCAGTTTCGGAGATCTATCTCACTAAATGAAAATGAAAATGATTTTTTGTGGGGCTGTTCACACGGATATTTTTCTGTAAGTAGGTATCTGCCATGCCCGGGTGGGGGGATAGCGGCCTCTCTCTCCAGACACCGTGACTGCCCAAAGAGAAATGCTGCCCGAGACCGAGGTTTGAACCGGCGATGGTGCGTGTTGCAACCGACGCCTTAGTCCACTCGGCCACTCCGTCCCCCAAATCATGTAATTTTGATTATTACTAACTTTCATATTTGCTTATTGTAATACTTTTGTACAGATTGTAAATTGTCTTTTAAATGAAAAATAAAAAAAAAATATTTAAATTAGAACAACCAGTACTTAATTATTCCAACATCAAAATAATAAAATAAAATAAACTAACCTCATTTCTATTAACCCTAAATAACCATCCAATATGATGAAGTTGACCAAGCACAGGCATTATGTTTGCTAATATTTTGTTCGCATCGTGCAATGCTTTTAGAGATAAAACATTTAAAGCACCATGAAGAGTATTAAACCAACAAGTAGCTTCACTTGCTTCCTGAGTTCTTAATATACAGAAATGTACACCATCTGGTGAATGTAGTTCAATAGTTTTATTTTCTGAAATGTATATAAAATTTATAATTTTTTATTGACAAATAAACATAATTATACTAAAATAAATACCAGGATCAGGATGCTTATAGTTTCTTGTTAAACAACAAAGTTGCAATGGTAAATAACGAGCATCAGGCTTTTGTGGAGAGCGATGAATTGGCGAGTTTGTTGATAAAAATCCGCGTTGTAATTCCCATCCAACTTCTGATATGATAGTGGCTTTTCTAAAATATGGGGTTACTTCCCGCAAATATTTAACTAAAATAAAAATAAATAATATTAAGATTTATGCCTATTTTTTATTTTAAATATTTCAAATAAAAAAAATTACAGGTTAAAAAATTGTCATTTGTTGTTGTTTATACTTCTTGCATATAAAAGTAAGTACTTACTCTCAAATTGCAAAAATTATTTTAGTTAGTAAAATATAATTTATACATTTAACATTATATTAGTATACTATCATGAAATCACAACTAACCTTCTAGTTCAACAATTTTTCCAGCTTGTTTAAGTGCTTTAACTGCTTCATCATGAGTAGCTTCTCTTAAATCTTGTTTATTAACAGATAGGATAGCATCACCAACATAAAGCTGCTCAGTTTGATCAGCAGCCATTCCTTTAAATATTTTAGATATAAGGATCGGCATTTTATTTTCACGCCCACCTTTAATGGAAATTCCCAAGCCATTGCTATCTGTCTTTACTACACGAATGAGACGTTTCTGATTAGCTACAGAGTCTGGTACATCGACACAATCAATATGACTTCCCGAAGAATCTGTAATACAAATAGGTAAGTACATCTTTCACAACAAAAATCCTAAACACTAAATAAAATTTGAATTTTACCCAAGGTATTGTTATTTAAAGATCCATTAACAGGTGTACAGTGTTCATAGGTTTCATCCAAACTAATGCATATAAAATCATCTTCCAACGTCACATATACTTTGTACCACTGTCCACGTACATACGTTTCCAGAGCGCTGGAACGGCCATAACCAATTGTACTCATGCTTACTAATCTGATTTTTTGATCGAAAGATATTCTGTCCTCATATTAAAAACAAATATTTGCGCGGACCAATAATTAAAAAAGATAACATTTCACGATTACGTTTGATTTTATTTGAACGGCTGAACAATAAGATATTAGTATAATTATTTAGACATAACGGTTTTTCTCTTTATGAGCAAAAGTCGGGTTGTTAATGTGTAATTAAAACAATATTTCACGCATTGTACCTATTTTGAAACTGTTGAAAACTTTCACAATAATTAGCCTAAATAAATAAATTAATAAATAAAGGTAATCGGCCGCTATCTACACGTCAACTGAAGCATAGATAAGGAAAAATGGCTGATAGACAGTCATTGATACAACAAAATAAATAAAATGATAACCTCGTATTTATCTAGATAAAAAACAATTAACAGGTTTACCGCCACGGGGTTATTTTTTAAGTTACTCAGTCACACCATGAGACCTTATTAATTGGGTTCTCGCCTATGTTACTCAAATTGCGTTTGAGACCCTTTATGGGGTCTCACTAAAATCGATTTTTCAGAGACCTCGTTTAGAGCACGGACTAAGTCCGTTAAGTCTGGTTTAGTCACAATTATCAGTATTTTCTCGTCGGATTGGAAATCTACAGTGTTGCCGAAGGTGGTAGGTATCACAAGTTTGCAAATATCATTATTAGTGTTTTTTTACGTATTACTCTATGTTCTGTGCCACGAATTAAGATATACTTAATTATATTTATATGTATAATATCTTAAATCGTGTTCTTTGCTAAGGCAATCATTTTATCATATCCACAGATCTTCTAAGACCGTGTTCACAGCTGACATAGATAATATTTCTTGACCAAATTAAAACAAACGTGAGTTGTGCGACACTGCGACGGCCGTGTATCAGTGACACCAGCGTGCAGCCCCCCAACTGTCAAGCAGCGCGGCTGCATATAATTTATGTACCCGCCACCCGACCTCACTTGCATCACCCAAAACCGCCACTGCTTATTTCTACGTTATTACACATTTGAAGTGGAGAAATCATCCCAGAAAATTCTCACCATCAGTTAAAAAGACTCAGTGCAGGGATTTATCAAATTAATAACTATAAATTATAATGCCACTTCTTGAGGGTTCTATCACTGGACAGCCTCCTCCTCATACTAATGTAACTGTGTAAATTATTCTTCAAATCATATTTGCTTATTGTACACATACTACAAATTTGAAATTATACATTTTCTATTTAAATAAAAAAAAAAAATTTATGATAGGATAACAGTTTAACTAACTTTCTGTTCTGATAAAGCTTATAAAGACTATAGTGAAAAAATGTAGTATTAATTTACCGTATTTGTATATTTATAAACAAAAAGGTAGATTTTGATTCCTTCTTAATAATTTATTATGTAGAATTTAAACTGACCGAGTTAAAATGTATTTTTTTATGTCAAACATATTAACAATCTGACTTTAAAATAGGTAGAATTTGATCCCTGCTAACATTGTATAACAAATTATGACAGATTAATATAAATAACACCATTTTTTTTTATTTAAACATGCTTAAAGATATACTCCATTGATTGTAAATGTATGATACATTGATCTTACATTTTAATTTAAGAAATAATATGTTAAAATACAAAATTAAAAAAAAAAAAAACTAAAAACAAGTTATATAAAAAAAGTGTCTTAAGTATAACAAATTACTCAATAATGTTATGGTATTAATAAACAATAATTATACAATGATTATAAAATTAAATTATCAAAAAATGTAGATACTTATAACTTTTATAACCTTATACATTAAGGATTAATTAATGTTAATTGTATTCTATCTAATTTACCTATAATTGAATAATTACTATAAATGTGTTAGATATTTTTATGTCGAAAAATTTGAGGAATGCAAAGAATAATAACGTTTTTAAATTTAACATTTTTGAAGATAAATATTTGTATAAATCGATGTTTTTTTTTTTTGTAAATTTTTGATATTTATGAATAATATTGATACAATCTTCGAGCAATTTTAATTTAAAATTATGTTCACTGCATGTATGTTTATTTAACAAATTTGCAGTCAATAACTATGGACTCAAATTTTTAGATCATATTACTTGCATAGAAAAAAAAAAACAAGATAATATGAATTTATATATAAGAAGTATTTTTCCAACATAAGATAAGTAGATAGAGCGACTAGAAAAGCAGGATACCTAATTTAGGTAAAAATTTCCTCTAAAAATTAATTTTTTACTCACTGATAATAAGAAAATAAATGTGGAATAGTACTAAGTTGACAAACATCAAGTTGTATTTATTTTTAAATAAAACAAAAACTTGTAAAGCCTAGTATATTAGTATCATAGAATAAAATGCTGAACTATAAAAAAAAAATTGTTGAATGTTCTGTCAAACAAATAAAAAATAAATAAATAGTATACATGATTCTATCTAATACTGCTAATAATTTAAGTACTTAAATATAATGAGCAATATATTTGATTCTACTCATGAAAAATTTGTTAATAAGTAGGCTTCAGACGTATCAGGAATATAAAGATATCTTAAGAGGGAAAATGCTGTACATTAATTACTGTACAAAATGTCACATCCAATAATTGTGAATTTTTTCTTTAGAAAAAACTTAACACTTACACTAAAGACTAGAAGTCAAAGACAAAAATACTTTAAGGTAAAGTTATTTACGTTTACTAGCTTTTTCAGCTAGTTTTTCAGCTTTTCTCTGTAATCGTTCTTTTTCTTTTCGCTCCTTTTCAGTGTGACGTTTTTCCTTTTCTGCTTGGGCTTTAAGATCTTTAAGTTTACGTTTAAGTCTATTTTTGTCATCTCCAGTGATACCAAAATTTTTGAAGTCTTTAGTATCTAAATTTAAAAGACCAACACCAGATACCTGATGTTCCATGAATTTTGATATATATTGCTCCAAACTTAAGGCTAATAACCATTGACATACCTAGGAATAATAAGTTTGGCTATAAAATATAAGACAACACAACTTATGCACTACAGAAGTGAATTATATAATAATAATAAGAAGAAGAAGAAGTAATAAGAAATTCTTACTTGCTCTTTAGACCATTCGTGTACAGGTGCATTGTGCCAAACATGAGAATTTTTTCTCTCGGTAATTGAACTATCTGCAGATTGAGGAGGAGTCCATATGTCAATTGAATCTGAAAATAATAATTATTATTTTAATAAATCATATTTTATAATATGTTTTAAAACTCTATAGGTATACCAGTTGATCCAATTGCTTTGGAGTTATTTAAATCAGAAGCATAATGACCAGGTGATACACTTTCAGACGATGATACTGACGATGGGGAACTTTGAGGCAACTGGTTAGTATGTTGCCACTGAGTATTGGCTTTCTTCACTAAACCATACAAACATTATTTTATTATGTAACCATTAAAAAACATCCTAATTTGTAAACTCACAGTTTAAGCTAGCTTCTCTAATTTCATCTGCAAAGGAACTTGTTGAACTGTTATGATCAGATGAGTATAAACTATTTGATTCTGACAAACGTGATTCACGTTCAGCAAGTACAATCTTAAGCTGCTCGGCTAATGATGGCGGAGGACCATTTACTGAAGATTCATACAATATTTGTATTAGTTTTAAATAACATTGTATACTGTTTGCTAACTCTTACAGTTACGACAATGAGTTGATTGTTGAATACGAGCCAAAAATTGATCAGGTTGATGAATATGTGGTGGTTTTTGAACAGATGCATACTGTGGCATCTGTTTTTGTTCTTGAACAATAGATTCAACATTAGGTACATCTTTTAACTCAATAGTAGGTTCTAAAACTTTTGAGTCTTCAGTATGATTTACTTCTTCATTATTGTAATCCTAAAATACAATATTTTGAGTTAAAATATACATTATATGATTATAATACAACTGTTTATGCAAACAAATAATATTATTCAAATATGACAATTAATATAATACTAACTAAGCTGCTATTTGATAAAGATTTACGAAGAGCATTAGTTGGTAATTGTCGTGTAACAAGACCCCTTGCAGCTAATTCTGCTTTACTTTTTGATAAAGATACATCTAAAAGTTCATGCGGAGGAACGGCTCGATCCAACTCTTCTTTAACGGGTAGTTTTCGCTCAACTGTAGCAACTTTTTCATCATCAAAGCAATCTTCTGTTTCTGATAAATCAGCTCCAAGTTGTTGAAGTAATGGCAAAACAGGAGTAACCTAAATTAATACATTAAAAAGATTAATAATAATTTTATAGTGTTTCTCAGAATAAAAGACATGTATGTATATACATCTGGAAAAAAACATACATGCATGCTAAATTTAGAAAAATTACTTCATATAGTGAAAAAACCACTAATATTGTTATAAGTAGAAATATGCTCACATCATACTATTACTTTTTTTATAAATAAAATATCCCTCTTGAAAAATAAGAATTATACAAAAACTAATGTATTAGTTGTAAAAAGTATAAGCTAAAATTGTAATTCGAGAAGTTTTTTCATACATAACATTATATTATATATTATGTTTAAAAAAGTACCAACTTTTGTTTTTTTGGCAAGTGGTGTCAAAGTAGTTAAATAATGACTAGTGCTAGTAGTATTTTGAGGTAGCCCGACAGGAAAACCAGCCCGTCGTTGGGTATCTAATAATTCATGTTCAACTTGTATTACCTAAGAAAAAATTTTTAATTAAAATTTAATTTTCCCTTTCAACTCTTATATTATTATAGTTTATAAACATATAACATACAATTTATAAGATATCATAGATATAATGAATAAGTTATATTCCTTAATAGGTATCTCACACTACAAACAAAGTTAGAAACCTGAATATTTTTTAAATAAACTAATATACTTTTAAAAAGATATTTTTATACTAAGCTCTTACTCGATCTTTGAGAGCTTTGACCAAAGCATTATATTCTGTGTCCTTTTCTTGTAATACTTGCAAATAATATTCTTCTCGGTGTAAAAGGTCAGTTTCACGTTGTTGAAATTCCTTGAGAATTTTTTTCAATTTTGTGTATTTTTTTTCCAAGTTTATATAACGTTCCTAAATAAAAATGTATACAATTATTTATTTTTAAGATCATTTTATATACCAATTATTTTTAAAAACAAAATCCAGAGCCACAATCATGGCGTGTAAAAAAATAATATGGCGGCACGACAGTGTATACTATCTATTATATATTAAGCAGGAGTTTCCCATTTAAACAGTGTAAATGTTGGTGTTTCTTTTAACCAGACCTAACTAATTATCTACTGAATCAATTAATGGTGCTCTTTCTAAAGTCTTTGGCTTTTAAGAGTGGAAGAAAGATAAGCAGTCGCAGAGCAGGAATGAGTTGGTTTTCCAAGGCGGCCCTAGGAATTGTAGACCAGATATATTCGGGTCGGCTCTTAATGAGTCCTAGAAGACTGAGATAAATAATATAATAATTTTGATATAGATTGAAAACCGCCAAAGGCTTAATGTGTAAAAGGCATTTTAGCAATTATTAATGTTATATAAATTATTTCGTTCAATAAACGATGGGTGGCGGGGGTTGCCTTAATGCTCTAAGCAGTTCCTTACTTAGTTATTTTTCTATACTTATAATCTTAAAAAATACTTTAAGTTCAAATTATTACTTCTGATGTCTGTAACATCCCTTGATAAGTCTCTTTATCTCTTCTTGCAACATATAAACATTTATCCAACTCATTTAAATGTAGACCAGATTGTACGAGTTTATCAGCAATTTCTTTTTTATTATTGGCTCCATTCCATTCCAATTCTTCTACCTAAAAGTTTTAAAAAGAAAATATTAAATTATGGATGTAAACAAAATATGTGAATATTTTTTTAAGTATGTTAAATCGTAGAATGTATGCATAAATATTAGTTAACTAAATGTGTTAAGTGTTAGCAACTGGTTAGGTAAGCCAGAGGAAACCAGAGGAAGATATATATACCACAGAGTATATATTAAACTCTCACCCTGGTTTTCAGTTTGCTAACTTCGTCTTCAGCTTTAGCTACATTTAATCGGCTCTGTAAAATTCAATTATGTAGGTCTAATATTGAAAAAAAAAATATATTTATTTTAGCAACATACTTCTTGTAATAATTCACGTAAAGATTGAACAGTATCAGCTTCATCAGTTTTACTCAAATCTTCACTAGATGATTCTGTCCGATCATTTCCAAAGAATTTTTGGTTTAATGAATGTTCAAGCTGACGTCGTTGAGTATCTCTTTCTTTATCAGCCTTTTAAAAATTTTAAATAAGCATCACACTTTTTTTTATAAAATAACAGTGACTTTACTTCTAATGATTGGCGGATGAGATGAGCAACTTCACTATTATCAGGATCAGTTTCTCTTCCAATCACAAAGTTAACTTGACCATAAGTATTTCTTAAGACGGAGGCTGCATAAGCTTGTGTAACACCAACTAATGATTTGCTATCAACTTCAATTATTTGATCATTAACCTAAATTATATTTCAAATAATATAAAAAATTAATTAAAAATGTATTGATATTACATTAAATTTAGGATTTGGATCTTAAAGCAATTGCATTCTTTTTTATTTATTGTGAACTATAACAGTGTGCAAAATAAAACTATAACATGAGTTCATGACATCTAGTTTGAATATGAATCTGCATATTTTTGTTTTTATGCTATTTTTTTTTTTGTTGCATATTTTGATAATTTTAGGACATTTTAAATACAAATCATACAAATTTCCAACAACCAGTAAGAATTAAAATAAAGCAACCAATTGAACTAAAAAAAAATTAAATGAATACAAATATTTCAATCTATGTCTTTATTATCTTCACTCAAAACGTAACTTATAATATTTGTTCCCTAAAATCAATTTACTTTTTTAAAATATGTATACAGTAATTATTTTCAGTATATTTAGATTGGATGGCTGATGAATAACCAAAGCTCATCCTATTATCCCTCGCAATTTTTAAAGTTAATGATTGTATTTTATTTTGTTTTTTTAAGATCAACATTTGACAAAGTTAAGATAATTTTGATATGCACAATTAACAATTTTTTAGAACATAATATATTGGCACACATAAATTATTGTGTTTTTAAGTGAAAACCCTGAGTGTAATGAATATTTAAAATTATTAAGACATACAATAATGGAATATAAAAAAAAAATTTAAAGCATGGTAATAGTTGATACAGAACTTTTAGTTTTAGCCAATTTAGAATAAATCATCAAATATAATACATATAACTAATACCAAAATTAATTATAAAATATATATATTACAAAAAGAACAAATATTACCTGGATGCGGCCATCTTTAGCAGCAGCTCCATCAGGAGTGATAGTTTTTACAAAAATACCAAGTTTTTCAAGACCTGTATCTGCACCAACACCCATTCCAATAATTGATAAGCCAAGACCTTCTGGACCTTTTAGTAAAATTACTTTCATCAAATCTAAACGTTCTACGCGTTTTTCTAATTCATATTCAGCTGATGCAGCTACAGGATCCACGTCTTCATTACGCCGATCATATTCACCCATTGAAAAGGTACTATAAACCTAAATAGAAATATATTTTATAACATTAGAAATTAAAAAAAAATATTATAGTAAGTTAATACTTTGATTGGATCAGCACTAAATTTCACTTTCATATTTTGTTTGACTACAATATGAGATTCGTCATCTGAATCACGTTCTGGTAGTCCTGGAACTTCCATCCAAAAATGACCATCTTCATAATAGTGAACACCACCTTCTTCGTATACCTAAAGAGTACATTAAATTAAAATTTGTTCTAACTGGTAACTCTTTTAAGCAGTAATTGATAATAATGAAAATTATGTATATTTTATGCACATTGAAAATAACAATATCTAAAATGAAAAATTAGTTTAAAATAAGACATTGGTCATTTCATCATACCTATTTTAGATTAAAAGTTAAAAAGGAATAATATTGAAATTCTGATATATAAGATATCCATTCATATTTTATTATGAAGGAAACATTAAGGATGGGTTAAACTTATTTTTTTTTATAAAATGTTAAAACTATAACAGTTTTCATGCTTTAACACTTTAAAAAAATTTAGTTTCAACTTCCAAATGTATATATTATATTGATGATGAACTAAGACTAACTTTGTCTCTTGAAAATAAATAATAATTTTAAGTTGTCTATATATATATAAAAAAAAAACTAACAACAATAATATGCTTTCCTTTTCAAATATTTTAAACGCAATTTGTCTCGAATTATTCAAACTTGAATATATTTAGAAATTCAAATAGGTTTCTTAAAGTTTGAGGTGTTTGAGAGGATTGAATCAAAATACCCATTCCTATGCAAAATGTATTTTTAAATTTATTTAAAAACAGTGTAAATAAATCAACAATTTTAATTATTATTTAAAATGTGTAAAAAACACCAACATATTTATAATAATACTGCACACAGAATTGTTTTAGAATGTGAATCCAAGCAGTAACATAAAATTTTGATAGAAAAAAACTTTATAATCTGTCCAGCGAGAGAACGCGTCGATTCTGCGCATCCCCCTGCCATCAAAACTGGTTCTTCTATGACAGGGTATTGTGTGGGGAGACCAGTTTTGACAGGTGTGCGGCGCATTCTCTCGCTGGACAGAATATACTTTTATCCATTCATGGATGAGTTCCAGGGTTAATACAAAAATATTATTTAATGTTCAACATAAATATAGTATAATTTTTAAAATATAATTATAAATATTATATACCCACACACCTATTATTTATTTTTGACTCTAAAATGTTTATATTTTGCATTACTTACTTCTCTGGTGGGTTCTGGAATAAATTCTTTAGATTTATATAAATCACCATCTACTTCATATTCATCAAATTCAGCACTCTCGTTATTAGCAGATAATGTGTCAGTTTTTGTCTCATAACTTTGCTCCCAAGAATCATCAACTTGAAAGTCTTCCATATTATTATAATTATCATTAGTTTCATTAAGTTCTCGACTAAAATAATAATAATAAATTATACTTTATTTTTTTATTATCATTAATATGTAATGTCAATACGAAAAAATAATAAATAAGAAAAACAGACTTAAACAATTAAAGATTCAGTCTCAAGATAACACTTTAAAAAATAAATACATCATCATTACTATATAATATAATAAGAATTAATTTTAAGATATTATTTATTTGGAAAATATTAATGAATAAAAAGTTATAGACCCTTTTTCTTCCTTATAAAATATCTTTAACAATTGCAATATTAAGAAGTTTTTAATTAATGAGTTTATGTACATATATTTATATAATTAATAAATAAACAACTTAAATCCAAAACCAATTTTTATTAAAGAAACATGAACATATATTTATATAACACCTTATTCAAATGTTCTATTAAATGTGTACCAAAAATAAAACAATTTGTTTAATATTTAATATTATTAACCTGATATAAGAAATCTCAATATTCAAAATTTCTTCTTCTATTTTTAACTTTCAAATGAAAAGTAAATAGATGTCTTTATTTAAGATAAATTCACTAAAAATGTCCGATTTATAAAGTAAAACAGTGTTGGAAAAAACCATGTAAATAATTAAGGCTTTTAAAGTTGTATATAAAATCAGACTTTTATCTTAAACCGGTCAATGTGGTCTATGGTTGATTAAACAAAATACATTTTTTGTATCCAAAATCAGATATTTTCTAATAAAATAAAAAACTTTAAACTTTAATATTAAAAAAAAAAAAATTATATTGATAAACTTTATCTAAAATGTATATAGTTATGACTTATAAAAAACAAACCTTTGATTATTGACATTATCATTGGATTCAATAGAAAGAACTTCACTCATCCAGTCAGATGTATTCAATTGATCATTATCAGACGGTGATAGTAATTTTTTGATCTCTTTAGCTTCTTCATCAGACAAAAGATTATCTTGACTACTAGAAATATTACGTATATTTTTAATAAAAGCAGCAGTAAATTCCATAAAATATTATGTCAAATATATCACTACTTACATACTCTTTTTTTCCAAAATTCTTCAAAAAAAATAAAAATTGTTATCATGCAGCCAAATCATAATACATAAAATCATAGAAGTAATAAAAACATTAATAGTTGCTATTTATATTATATATTGGCATAAAAACTACAATGTAAATGTAATTAGATTTTTTGATTATCAATCATCACAAAAATTAAATACTACAATTAATTAACTAAAATGAAATATAAAAATCACAACTTGTCAGTATTTTTTGAGAATTATTATTAATTATACATAAGAAAAGCTATGGATGATTGCAGATCAAAAGAAAAATGTATTGAAATAATACAAGAAGAGAAAAACAAGGGGATATAATATGTTAGTTCAAAATGTAAGAAAAATAAAATAAATGAAAAGAATCATATTAAAGGAAGACATAAAGAAATGTAATGAAATAAAAACAAGGAAATATGAAGATTGTGACCAAAACTAAGTCATAAAAAGGAAATGATAACTTTACAAAATATTTAAGCATTATTAAAACCAGGAAATGGAAAGAGATATTAAGTAGTGAGTATAGAAATTGAAGATAAATGATGAATATAATTTATTTTATTGAGTTCTACAGAAACAATTGATTAGAGGAGAAAATTTTTTTTTTTTTTAAGTATGACGTGATAAAATTGAAGAAAGAAGCCACCCATTGGAGACACTTACAAAAGGAGAGTTTACATGTTAATTAATTATGTTGGTTAATTAAAAGATCTCGGCACCACTTACGCTTTAGGCGCCTTGGGGGGTTTCCGGGTATGGTAAGGAGAAGAAAAACACAAAAAAAAATTAGGTTTAGAGAATGCCGAATACATTTAAGTTATTGATTGGAAGTCTGCAGGTTTAGATTAATTAACTTACAATTACAACTAAAATATTTATAATACATGCAAAATAAAAGTTAAAGCCTTACTTTGTGCTGAGTAATTGTTCAGCTTCATCTGGTGTCATCATATCTGGTTGTCCTGAGGACTCTAGATCTATTATACCTTCTGAACTTCTATTTATACTTGTATCTCCCAGGTCCAGTATCAATGGAGTTAGTTTATTCTTAAAAATATACAAAAATATAAACGAAAATAAGTTGCAAGTAAAAAGTAATTTGGTATATGTTTATCAGCAACTAGAAATAGCGGGTTTTGATTTTTCTTCATTTTTGTGTGTATAATTATGGTAACATTAAAATTATAAATACAGCCACGGCTAGGCGGGGGCAACACTTATTAATTACACAGACATCAATGAGGTAAGTAGATTATTATTCACAAAACTAAAAATATTATTTACTTACTTCTTCAACATCATTGTCATCATCAAATTTCTCACTTTTATTCAAATCAATTAATCCTTTACTTAATTCAGGAACAGTCACAGCTTCAGAAGAAATAAATCCAGAATCAATTTCACTTTCTAATGGAGTAACTGTAGCCACAGTATGATTGGCCGAATCTCCAATACTAAATTGAACTTTGGGGGTTGAAGAATTTGCTTCATTTAGATTCATACTTATGTCACTAATAATGGTTTCAATATCCTGATCCACGGGTACATTAAATGTGGAATTTAAACTAACAGGTAATTCTTCATTTATATATGAATCCGACAAGTCTAATGAAATTGGCACATTACTAATTTCAGGTTCACTTATTGATATCTAAATCATTAAAATTATAATTAGTATCAAGTATATGGATTAAACATAAAAAAACTTACTTTTATTTTATTTTCTTCAGTCACAGCCACAGAAGTACTTACGTCCGTGGTTAAATTATTTAATTCATTATCAAAAATATGTTCTATGTGTTTTTCTTTATCAGCAGAATAATTAATGCCAGAAAGTGGTTCTATTGTTTCTTTATTAGATATCCCTTCAGGTATCTGGTTATTATTTGTTGTAGAACTGTCTCTAAAATAATATGTTAATAATAATTAGTTAAATACAAACAAATGAAGACAGATTTAAAAATATATATATTTGTATCTACCTATCTATTTGTATATTTATTCAAAACACAGTATGATAAATTAATTTCATTTAACACTACATTTCTTGACCATATTTCATTGGATTGAATTAGAACTGTTTTTGACAAGTTAGGTGGTAACTAAAAACTTGTATGTTAATAAAAAATAACATCCATCTTTGATATCATATTTAAACATCTAAGTCTATTTTTTTTGTCAGATTAATTTGGTAACTTTGGCATAAAAAAAAAACTTGATTGAAAAAGAACCATTTAAATGTAAAAAAAAAATGTGTTCCAATAAATAGAAAAATGTATATAATATAACATTTAAAATGGCTCTTATTCAGCCAATTTTAATTGTAGAGTCCGTTTTTAAATCAAATCAACTTAAAACCTAGCACTACCAAACTAAGGTATCAAAACAGGTAATGTAAGTTAAAAAATAAGTATTACTGTCATGTGCATAGTGAGTGGGTTAAACATTTTAAATGTTCTTATTAAAAAGTTCCTGAAATCTAGTCATACTTAGGTAAGTAATACCTCTAGCTTGTCAAAAAAAGTCTTGATTCAATGAAATCTAATCTGAACAAGCCATTTAATATTACCAGAAATAAGACCACAGTTTATACAACAGGTTCATTTAATAATCAAATATGAAAATTTAAATATTTAATATAATGTAATTATTGTATAGAAAATTATAGAAAAAAAATACTTACAAATTAGTTTCTTCATCATTTATATTGAAATGTTCATCAATTTTTTGAGGTGGCGGTGGTGGTGGTGGACTTGTAGGATGAGAAACATTTTTGTATAATGATGAAGTTGAGGCTGTTCGAGAAATACCATCAGTATTGACATCTGGTATCCACTCTTTAACTTCATTAGGACTAGGATCACTATTATATCTAAATAATACAATTTGGATAATAAGCTTAATTAATATAAAAACACATCTAATTTTTTTGATAAGTTAAAATAAAATAACCTAATATTATAAAATATATATTGTCAACAGTGGCGTAATTTGAGGGAGAGCAGAAAGGAGACTTTTGTCACACATCAAATTTGTAAAAGCTTACTGAGCCAATCATAGGCATTTTTGGGAATGGTCAATCCCAACTGCATCACACCAAAAGATCCATATTTAAATAAAAATATATTATGAATAATTTAATATTTTTTTCTTACCCGTGTTAACAAAAAACAACTTATTCTGTTGTTTTTAGTATTATTGATTGTTGTTCTAGGACCTAGGTATTATATTTGTACACTATGATTTGTTGACAGATTTATAATATTTAAAAATATTTATTAACAGAGGCTTGAAGTTCCAAATAATGACAATTGCTACCTTTTTCAATGAAATAGGCATGGGAGTGACCAAGAGAATAACCTAAGTTTTAAAATATTGAATAATGATTGAAACTAATATTTATTATTTATAAAAAGGCCTGGTCAACATTTATCACCAATCAAGTATAACTGAAACAACGCCATTGATTGTCAGTTATTATTTATTAAAATGTATACATTTTTAATCCGATATTACTCAGTATTCAATCATTTAATATTTAGATTTTCAATAATAAAAAATAAAAATATATTCCACAATATTTAACAGATTACATTATATTATTATTACCTAGAATTGGATGAACGTGGTGATTTAGAAAAATGAGATGTCCAATTTTTCTGTTTTTCTATTAATTCACGGCTATTGAGTTTCTTATCAGGTTTGTCAGGTTTAATAGGTTTTACATTAACTTTACTGCCATTTAACTGTGAGTGACTTTGTGCGCTTCCAATAATACCATTTGATTTTTGATTACTTGAAGGTGGACTTGGAGATCTTGATTTGGCACAAATGCTGTCTTGAGAATTACTCTGTTTTATTTTTTCCAACAAAGTAGGTTTAGTTTCTCCTATAAATAGTACAGAAGCATAAACCGATTAGGAAAATTATGAACCATAATAATGATTATAATCAGAAGTATATTAATTAAATAACTATATTTGAGATACTCAAACATACAAATTAATAATTTTGATTGGACTATTGGAGACACATTCAAAAACTAATTAAAAATAATGTTTATTCATTATGATATTTAATTTATTTTTAGTTACTAAATAATGTTTTATAAAAAAAAGTTACACATAGGTAGATACTTAAAAATAGTGATTAGTAAAAGATGAAAATATTATTGATTGAATGGAATTTAACTTAATATTTCAGGAAAATAAAATTATAAAACTAATTAGTACCTATGTAACTATTTAACATAATATTTTAAAGTAAAAGTGACTTGACTTGTATAATGAGAGAAAATTAATCTTAATAATTTAAAGGAAATTTATTTGAAATTGTATAACTTGCGTAAATTATTACCCATGTCCAAATGAATATTTTATACTGACTGATAAATGTATTGATTTTACAATGATGTGTTTTTTTATTGTCAGACATCACTTTTCAGATAAGTAAAAAAGTTTAGATTTTCAACTTCAATATCTTTTCTGGTAGGAATCTGAATCTAGTTGGGTTGGTACTTTAGGGGGTCAAAAGTATAAATTCACAGCACTTTTATTTGTAATTGGGAAATTGTTAAGATTGTGGTAGTTGCATTAATGGAGGTAGTATTGGGTAGTAGTAGCGGTAAAAGCTGTAGTCTTGTATAACAGGAAAGTACCAATAGGTATTATATCTATTTTATGTGAAATCATTATTAAAGATTATTACCTTAGAACATCTGTTTTCTAACTTAGAAACAACTGGTTAGAATTTTTATTTATATACATCAAAATGTTTGACAAAACTAAGTGCTTAACATAATTTACATTAAAAAAAGGAAGTTCTAATTTTAATAAAAATAGTGAATAACCACTAAAGAAAAAATGGAATAACAAATCTACTAATCTGATAATATGGTTTTAGGTACACTAAAAATGTGTAAAATCAGGATCTTAAAAGTTAAGAGTGGGTGAGCATGCTTGGTGAATCCCCTAGGTAACCTATACATAATTTTACACATATGATTTCATTTCTTCAAGCATTTTAGTCACAACCTTGTACATAATATAATAAAATACAGTATTAAATAGTTGTAGACATAAAAAAATAAATTGTATATAAAATGTAATTCTTAAAATTATACAATAATGATAAATATCCTTATTGAATGATGACAAAATTAAAATACATTTGATTTTTTTTTTTTTTGAAACCATATTAGCTAGCTACATGAAATAAAACATACCTGTTCCCAATTTTTCGAATAGAGCTCTAGCATTATTAAATCTTGCTAAATGGCTTTCAGTCCTTACAACAGTCACTTGATTAGGCGTTTCTACTGGCAATTTGTTATCTAATGTAGGTGAAGCATTTTGCTTAACTACAATTATATCTGGATCTTTAGTCACTGTAGGACGTTGAAAAATGTTTGCAATCTGAGATACTTTAGGTCCGACCATTCTGATCAATTTTTTCTCTTCAGTTACAGTAGACATCTATAATTTAGGATCATATATTACTTGAATACTGTGAATAGAAAACATGTTTTATTTTAATTTGCTGTCTTATAAACAATGACATCAGATAGCTGATAAAATTCTACGGCACAGGAATTTCATCATACAATTTTTACTCTTTTTGTAGTACAAAACAAAGAAATTTACATCGATATTAAAAAAAAAATTGGTACACTAGGTAGATAGTTCAATATTAGAAGCACACTCACAGTTTAAAAACAGTTGTTAACTGCACCGACGTTTTGACATCTTTGTGAATCATGTCCACGCTGTATTTTGTGGTGCATGTTCGTAGGACGGAGAAACGTGATGTAGAACACGAATAATCTACCTATTTGGAAGTCATTTTTCTACGAACTCATACAGACTAGTTATTGAATTCCACGACCCGCAAACACTGCACTTCAACGTATAGCTAAAGTCTACACTTACAGGCCACAGCAAAACATTAGCCGATAACAACAAAAATGGGATATAGTTACATTATCGTATTGAAAAGATTACCAACTGAAGTATAAAAGGTCTGTTTCTCGATGAAAGGGGCACATACACTTAACTGATAGTAGGCCCGCAGAATAGATGTAAGACCAAGTATGTAATTATTAATATTTACATCTCCTCTTACGAGTTACGTCTATATAGTAACATATTAAGAAGAATAAACTTGCTCAAATATTTAAATTGAAGAGTTGACAATATGCATTTGTTCATACTTCAACTTCTAGCAAAATATAGTTATTAAATCTCGTCTCGATCACAAACAACGAAAGTTGGGTGATTTTATGATGAAGTTAGTGATAACAGAACCACTGAAATGAAAAATAAAAATAGAGTAACTTAATGACCACGAACTAAGATATCTTAGTCCATGTTAAAGACAAAAAAAATTCTTTAAAATCTCTGACTGTGACAGAATGTCACCTTCTTCAAAACGACCTTCAGGGATTAGTGACATGAGGCGAATCTCTGGGGCTAGCTCTTAATATTACTAAATGTCCAGTAATGACTTTTTGTCGTATTAATGCTGTAATCAAGCATACTTCGTAAATAATTCCCCCTTAATTACTTGTAATAATTATGTATAAATATGCACATTCAGATAATCTGTTGTAAGGCTCTTAAACTGCTAGGTGTCATAAACCGTGTCTCTACAGACTTTCACTTGCTCACACCACTAAAAACTCTTTTCTGTTCCTTAGTCCGTTCCATCCTTGAGTATGGACCCGTCCACCGCTTCTGCACGTAGCATGATAGAAAGGATTCAAAGAAAATTACTCCGTCACGCTACTTATAAACTAAACATATCCTGTCCAAATCACGATTACACGCCAATCCAACGCCTTTTTTTCTTAGAAAGCCTCGCTGATCGTTGTCATTCAGCTAACTTATCATTTCTATCTAATCTTCTTTCCTCTAAAATTGACAGTCCAGAATCACTATCCCGTGTCTCATTCAATGTCCCCTCCCGCCGTACACGATCATCTGTTTCATCACATATACCTTTCTCTTCCTCAAACTACTATCTTAACTCACCAATCATCCGTCTTATGCGCATTGTCAATACTGACCCTGCATTCTCACTGTAAAATTGAGCCTCGTTTCCATAAAGCAAATTTACTATTATATTCATGTATTAAAGGGTTCGTCCCGTATTGTAAAATAAAAAAAAAAATAAAAAAAAGTAAACTAAGTTCCTCTACTTTAATTTTACCAAGTCGAGCACTGCTGCAGGGAACATAATAGCGAAGTATCTACTTATTATATTTCTCAATATACATTATATACTAGGTATATAGGTATAGCACACCATTTTTGTATTTATTGATAATTTTTACTTCAAAATAACCAAAATAGAAAGTCTTTTATTTTTAGGGGGTGCACAAGTTCGTTTATTGAATTTGTGTATTTTATTTTTCGTTCATAGTTTTTATTTGTTAGAATTTTTTTTTAACTGACACAGATAAGTTGAATAAATAATATAATTACACAATGGTCACTTGTCACTATATGGCAGAATTCCACAACATTTATTAATTACCTATAAATAACTTAAACTAAAGCCTCGTGCTTTGGCAAAAAGTGCCAAAACTAAAATATTATGTAGGCAGTGTTGGGTAAATTACTTTTAAAAAGTAATGAAATTACGTTACTCGTTACTTCGATTATTTCTATTTAAATTACATTTGCGTTACCTAAAATTATTTTTATCATGTTACATTAATTTTTCATTAATAAGGTAGTGCGTTACAAAAAACGTTACTTTTTTATCGTTTTTTTAACCATATTCAATTCATATGATTCAATTATTATGTATATATTTTACAATCATCTCACCTATATGGCTATATAGTCATAAGTCATAAATCATAATTAATTTTTATTAAATTGTATTTTTAAACCGAACTCTTTTCTTTCTGCTAATGAAGTGATAACATTTATTCCTGGAATGCTTAATAATATTGTTAACTATTATTGGAATCAAAAATAAATATAATTGGTTTTTAATTTTTCTGGGATATCCTATACTTGTAATACTTAAGTACATTTAAAACTATTATTTTAAGAAAGTGGAAAATAACGCGTTAGTGCGTTACTTCATAGAAATTACTTTTCAAAAGTAATTTTGTTACAATTGCGTTACTTTAAGTAAAATGTTATGAAATTACTGATGTGTTACTGAAAAAGTTATTTCGTTACAGTAATTTGTAATTTGCGTTACGTTACTACCCAACACAATGTAAGTACCTACCTATTATAGATTTTTTTAATTGATCTTGAGCCCGGCAGCTGAAGCCATTAGCTATTTTAGTTTACTGTAGGTTATTAAGTCGGTAGGGGGAGGAACACGTGTGCGTTTTGTTTTGGCAGAATTTTTGATTAGGCACCCGTAGGTATCTGCCATGCCCGGGTGGGGGATGGCAGCACTTTTTTTCCGGACACCATGACTATTAATTATAGTTTGCTTACTAAATTGTGACTGAAATTGAGGAACATAAAGAATAAACATAAACATAAATATGCAGCATTTTTTTTGGTATCTTATTGAATAGTACCTATATTTAGCCACCTAGGGTTCTAAATTTGAAATATTTCTCTTGAAATTTTTCAATTGAAGTATTTCAAAATTGAAAATTTCACTGTTCTTGAAATATTTCAATGAAATTATGAAAAATATTTTTTCTTCTTTTAAACGTGTTCGGTTATAGATGATTAGAAACAATAAATTGATTACACACTTAGAATTAAAGAAAAACATATTATTTTTGTTGATTTATTATTTCATATTTGTATATATTCTATATTTTATAGTGCTGAAAAATATTCCTGGCATTATTTTGAAAATAAAAACTTTTTTTACATGAGTTTTAAAATATTGTTGTATATCAGAAAAGATAATGGTTTGAAATAGAGTTGAAGTCAATTCCAACAATGAATGAAATAAAAGTGTATTTTCAGTAATTATAAAGTGTACAAAAGTCGTATAATATGTGTGTATATGTGGCTGAGTGATGTGAAGGTGCTCTGGCCCTCTGGGCTCATTATTTAATACTTATATCATATAGTTTGTTATAACTATTATAAATTTGTTAAACAGCTTATAAATTATATGTAAATATGTTACATATTTTCTTTGTTTACAATAAACAAACTTTTAAAAATATTCACTTAGAAGTTGACGACTATAAACTTTTAGGTATAATAAACATTTTATTTTTATTTTTCATCAAAATGAAATATTTCAAGAAACTAAATTTTATGAAATTTTAAAACCCTAGCTATACCACATAAATAATTACCGAGGATACAGTAGTAGGTACCTATAATTATATATTTTGATCTAGTACCTACAAAATTTAACAGTTTCAGTTCCTCTATAATTATTTTAACCAACACCTATTTTTATAGATATATTTGGCTCATTTTGTACTATTTATAGACATTTTAAATGTTCAACTTTTATTATAGTTTTTTATTTGATTTATCTACGTCAACAATTTCGTTTGTGACTTTGTGTAAGTAAAAAAGATTGAACGCACATGAAGCGTTTTTTAACTCGTTCAATTGACTTGTATATTCTGATTTAGAGTAAATAAGGCTCTATATAATGAAACTATGCTTCAAAATCGATCTTTATCAATTATATATAATAATTATAATATTAGTTAATTTTGTTAGGCGGGCTGTAGGCCCCCCCCCCTAGAATTTTAACCCTATATAATATATATATATAGGGTATCCTAAGAGGATTTGCCCATTGCGATATCTCCTGAGATAATAAATATATCAGAGACAAGGACTACACATATTAATTTTTTAATTTAAAAAAGTTAAAAAAATTATTTTTTTATTTTTTATTTTTGAAAGAATTAAAGATAGCCAATTTATAGAGTTTATTTTTGTGAAAATTTTGACTTTTCAACATTTTATTTTCATTAATCTCATGATTTTTAATAATTTTTTTAGTTTATTTGTAAAATGTCAAAAAACCGGTTTTTGTCCGGGCGGCGAGTCCCTCTACAGCTAATGGGTATATGCTTACGGGACCCCCTGTATAGTTACGCCTATGGACGTTGTACAATTTCTTTCAAATATCTCACATAAACGTTTAAAACTATTAGACTGGAGTACTGGACAAAATAAAAATAAAATATTGTACCTAATTATTAATTTTTAATTTTTTAAGCTTCCCTCCCTCCTCCTTCCCAATTTCAAAATCCTGCGTACGACACTGTGATTTATACATTTAAATGTATTAGGTATATATAATTTATTGATTACTGTAGTAATTTATATTATAATTATGTAATATAGTATAAACCACGGTCTTAGAAGATAATATAGAAGATATTAAACTTTTTTTTTTTTTATAGAAGATATCTTCTAAGACCGTGGTATAAACTATTAAACTATAAATATTATAATATACCGTCTACCTAATAAGGCTAATATAAATATATTTTATAGTTTTATACCTTATTATATATATAGAATATATATCTTAATTTGTGGTATATTTCTTGATTGGTGAATTTGATTTTTCCATGAATTGAATAACATTCATATTTCAAAAATCACATTTATTATTTCATATTGTATCAGACACGCGGGCGTCGTATAGTGTATAAGTGTATTTTCAGTAATTATAAAGTGTACAAAAGTCGTATAATATGTGTGTATATGTGGCTGAGTGATGTGAAGGTGCTCTGGCCCTCTGGGCTCATTATTTAATACTTATATCATATAGTTTGTTATAACTATTATAAATTTGTTAAACAGCTTATAAATTATATGTAAATATGTTACATATTTTCTTTGTTTACAATAAACAAACTTTTAAAAATATTCACTTAGAAGTTGACGACTATAAACTTTTAGGTATAATAAACATTTTATTTTTATTTTTCATCAAAATGAAATATTTCAAGAAACTAAATTTTATGAAATTTTAAAACCCTAGCTATACCACATAAATAATTACCGAGGATACAGTAGTAGGTACCTATAATTATATATTTTGATCTAGTACCTACAAAATTTAACAGTTTCAGTTCCTCTATAATTATTTTAACCAACACCTATTTTTATAGATATATTTGGCTCATTTTGTACTATTTATAGACATTTTAAATGTTCAACTTTTATTATAGTTTTTTATTTGATTTATCTACGTCAACAATTTCGTTTGTGACTTTGTGTAAGTAAAAAAGATTGAACGCACATGAAGCGTTTTTTAACTCGTTCAATTGACTTGTATATTCTGATTTAGAGTAAATAAGGCTCTATATAATGAAACTATGCTTCAAAATCGATCTTTATCAATTATATATAATAATTATAATATTAGTTAATTTTGTTAGGCGGGCTGTAGGCCCCCCCCCCCTAGAATTTTAACCCTATATAATATATATATATAGGGTATCCTAAGAGGATTTGCCCATTGCGATATCTCCTGAGATAATAAATATATCAGAGACAAGGACTACACATATTAATTTTTTAATTTAAAAAAGTTAAAAAAATTATTTTTTTATTTTTTATTTTTGAAAGAATTAAAGATAGCCAATTTATAGAGTTTATTTTTGTGAAAATTTTGACTTTTCAACATTTTATTTTCATTAATCTCATGATTTTTAATAATTTTTTTAGTTTATTTGTAAAATGTCAAAAAACCGGTTTTTGTCCGGGCGGCGAGTCCCTCTACAGCTAATGGGTATATGCTTACGGGACCCCCTGTATAGTTACGCCTATGGACGTTGTACAATTTCTTTCAAATATCTCACATAAACGTTTAAAACTATTAGACTGGAGTACTGGACAAAATAAAAATAAAATATTGTACCTAATTATTAATTTTTAATTTTTTAAGCTTCCCTCCCTCCTCCTTCCCAATTTCAAAATCCTGCGTACGACACTGTGATTTATACATTTAAATGTATTAGGTATATATAATTTATTGATTACTGTAGTAATTTATATTATAATTATGTAATATAGTATAAACCACGGTCTTAGAAGATAATATAGAAGATATTAAACTTTTTTTTTTTTTATAGAAGATATCTTCTAAGACCGTGGTATAAACTATTAAACTATAAATATTATAATATACCGTCTACCTAATAAGGCTAATATAAATATATTTTATAGTTTTATACCTTATTATATATATAGAATATATATCTTAATTTGTGGTATATTTCTTGATTGGTGAATTTGATTTTTCCATGAATTGAATAACATTCATATTTCAAAAATCACATTTATTATTTCATATTGTATCAGACACGCGGGCGTCGTATAGTGTATAAGTGTATTAGTGTATTACCCGTATGGACGGGACGTATCTAAATAAAACATATTTAATAAATAATAATAAATATCAAACAACATTGTATTGAGAATAAAATTTAAAACCTCGACTACCTACCTAAGTATATAATTTAATAATATTATTAATGTATTAATGACCGCATTCGTATAAACTTTAACAATGTTGAAGTTGAATAAACACAAAAATAATATAAAAAAACCTTATCGCGATAATGTTCGGCTACCATTACGTATGGTGATATATAAAACTGTATCTCGTGAAGAATTAACTCAGTATTCAAAACGAGATACAAACCTAGCACAGAATCGGTAAGTATTCGGTTTAAGTAACTATTATTTTTAAAATTTTTTTTTATTGAGTCTTAAACATTGAAGTTTTGGACATCTTTGGTTATAATTTGAAGGTTATTTTGTAGTTATTTAAGTGTGGGGGAAGGTATACAGTTGGTTGGAACTCGTTTACACATGTATAATATATTTATATATGTGGTGAGAAATTTGACACTAAAACTCGTGTGGTCACCCATCCGGGAACATTGACACCGGCTGATGCTTGCCTTCAGAACAAGTTGATGACTGAAGCCAACTACTGAACATTGTGAATAACCGCGCCACATCAGGACCAGGTCACCTATTTCTAGACATATTTTAATTGGTTTGTCTTTACTGGTTTTTTAACTACCTCTATTAGTTAGCTATCTTTTCGTTGTTCAATAAGCATTTTATTATATTGTCTCCCAGACATAATATTTTGTACTTTGATAAAAGTGCCTCATTCCAAATAAATTCAATATTTGTGTCAGCATACATAATATATTATTATGTGGAAGTTTATTTGCCCCAATGAATTATTTCAAATCAAAACAGAGGAATTATATATTTTTCGATGAAGTTAATGCTGATCCAGTGGCGTAATTACGGGGAGGGGATTTTAGTGTCGTATCCCCTCCCCCCATGACTTTTTTTCAAACTGGCGAACCATATTTATGTACATACTTATTTAATTCTATAAATATTATTATTTATAGGTAGGCACCTAAAGATATAGTATATTTTAATTTTTTAGAAACAATAAATAAAAACCCAAATCCCCTATGGTAGGTAACTAAGATAATAAACACTAATAGATATTGCAATATTTCACAAATATGTTGAAATAATGCAGTTTAGCTCGATTTTTGGGTTTTTTTTCGGGAACTAATAGACATATTTCAATGAGTTAAGCACAATGGTGCAACCAGAATTTGTCGGCCGGACTTAGTTCCAAGGTTATAATATTCTGAAGTACAGGATTTTGGGTAAATTATGCATACGCAGATCATTCCACGAATCTACGTAAAAAATGCAGTTTGCTCCAAAGCGATTTTTAGAAATTTTTTTCGGAAATCTATATATTTCAACGAGTTAAGTACAATTATGCAATTAGAATTTGATAGTCAGACCTAGTTCTATGGTTATAACCTTTGAAGTTTGTAATTTTGAGTATTTTACGTTTACGCAGATTAATCCATGAATCTACTCGAAAAAGTACATTTTAAAACTTTATTAAATATTAGGTATGTAATTATTTATTTTAATGTATACATGGTATACAGCCTATACAGGTTACCTACTTACATTACATTATACAGATTACAGAAAACAATGGTTGGACACTTGGACTGAAAGGTTTTTTTGATATAAATCAAAATTTTTTTTTTGTGGGTGGTAGGGATTATTGTTTCAATCCCCCTCCCACAAACATGACCAAAATACGCCACTGTGCTGCTGGGCTGCTTGTGATTCCTTCAAACATTTAAGACTAACAAAAACATAACTACAAATTGTTTTAAAATCCCTTCATTCATCAGTCATATCACCATGATAAAAAATTGCATTGTTTATGGGTAGGTAGGTACCTATAAATATTTTACTCGCACGTGAATTTTAATACTGATTACAACATGTTTGCACATGAACCCCCAAAAACGGTTTTCCATCCCTGATATATACCTTTATATTATATCTAATAAAAATATATAAAATTGTATAGGTACCAACTCAATAGTCTATATTATACATGTTTAGTAGCTTGTAAGTTGTAGAGTGTTGACTAGACTAGAATTATCAGTTATATACAGACATACAGTATATCGATTAATGATTATTAATGCAAATAATACAGTATTACAGTTTAATTTAATATAATAACATTATAATTAATAATTTATTTGTTTCCAATTTTAATATAAATGTATAATACTGTTTTATACGCTTGTAGGTACATAAAATATGCAGACGTTGATGATGAAATGTATACAGTCAAGAATGTTCAAAATAACAATAATTTTGTGCAGACAAATATAAATTTTGATTCTGCTAAATCATGTTCAGTCCATGATATGTTTAATAAGCCTATTAAAAATAAAGTAAATTTACAGTTTGAAAATGTGATTTCCAAAAACCACTCATTAAAATTGGTTGAAAAAAAAATCATTCAAGAAATTAATGTATACAATGCAGTAGACCTTTTAAAAATCAATAAACATGAATTATATCACCAAACTAAATTTGAAATGAATCAAGTTTTATTTGGTTTAGATGAAAAAATTTCAGAAGACGTAGGTATCCTATTTTAAATCGTATACATTATAAATATTATATTTAGTTCAATTCACAATAATTTGAAGTTCCTACCTACTTTTTTTCGTAGTTCCATATACCTAACCTCTCTAGTGTTTTTTTTTTCATTTTTGATTAAGGGAGGGAAAGTAATGAACGATAACCACGCATTGTATTTCAATGTTCCAGTTTTTCAGTGAGGTATATTTATTATTATTTTTTTTTTTCAAACTCCGTGCGAACCCAGATAATTCAGCTTAAGTATTATATATATTAGGCCATTACATTTACCTTACATATTGTTAAATTTAGAATTTAAATAAGTCATAAATGTATAATTAACTTTTTATACAAAGTAATGCTGTAAGTTTTTGTATGTTAAATTTATAATATGTGTTTTTTAAATACACAATCTGCATTCACCATGGGTTCCTACATGTATATATGATTAGTGAGTACCTATATATGAGCTGAGTAAAAGAGTAGGTACACCATTGAACAGCTTGATGAAAGAAGCCATCTTGGGGAAGGGAAAGTGGGAAACTACCAGCTATTAGTTTTTTTTGTATTATTATTTATTGTGTGTTATTAACAACACATTTGTTCATGGTTGTGAGAGTTAATAATTTTAATACAAGTATACAACCCCTGTAGCTCTATGCTGCAAGATTTTTAAACTTATTAAAGAGTGAATATTGTAGGTAGATACAGTAAAAATATTATTACATGATATAGGTACCTAGTTATTATTGATAGGCGATAGCTACAATTTTACTTCCACCGATAACAATAAACATAACTTTGAGATATTTATAAAGGTATATAGGTATTTATAGAATATATATTAAATTTGCACTTCAAATTATTGAATATATTGAACTATTTTATAATTTATTTAATTAATATTTGTTGTACATTTTAATTATGAACACATATTATATAGAACACAATATCAAAACAGAATGATGATTTTAATACACTGGAAGAAGAAAATACTAGTATTACATCTACATTACAACATCAACAATTCTTCAATACTAAGCACTTAATGAATGGATTGCATTTACTTGGGATTTTTAATAGAAGTGATCTTCAGGCAACAAAAAACATAAATTAAAAAAATACATAATATATTTACAACAATGTGTTAAAAAAAAACAAAAGTTTAACATGTCACAAAAATGAATCATCAAATGATTAATTTGAAGATTAAAATGTTTTAGAATCTGTAAATTGTATACCTATAATCTAAATTAGCTGATATATTTATGTAATAGGCACCTGCCACCTACCTATAGACCTATAAGCTAATGGACAGCGCATTCCACTCCGCCCTGCATTCTATGCTAGGCGATCATATAAGTATAACTAGAGAGCCTATACAAAAGATAAAACTGAGAGAGAAAGAACATTAAGTAGTGATGGAGCCCTCATAAATTCCGCATAAGGAAGGAACTGTATAAATTTTACTACTTTGTTTCTTTTCTCGCTATCTCTATATCATACCCCTAATTTCTTTCTTTAATTTATAGGTCTATGCTATAGGCTATAAGCCTATAACTATTTTACACAAGTGCATATACTGTATTGACAAAATAATACTAAATTTGTATATTTATGTCCTAGGCCCTAGCCTAAGAGTGTTAAATACTTAAATATGTATAATTTAATTTATAATATTGTATATATGATACAGGTACCTAATTAAAATGTATAATGTATTATGTAATCTATCAGTGGTGGATTGAGTTAATTGATATGAGCAATAGTGTGGCAAAGAGGATAATCGAGAAGCTTATTTTTCAATGAGACATAATATTTATTACTAAATAATTTAAAATATTTTTTAAACAATACAAAATACAATTTTTTTTTATTATTATTATTTGAAAATTACAATCTGTATTTACAATACAATAATACTATAAGTAAATTAAATATCAAGTGTACAAATATACAAATTTCAAAACAAGTCAAAATATTTTTAAAATGCTTATATAAACATTCAGTGAAAATGTCATGTATCTACAATAGATGAATATCTAAAACCGAAATCGATTTTGTCAAAAACCGATTTTGTGTAAAAATTACCGTTTTTCCTTAATTTTTGTTTTGTTTTTCCCTGCGTTTTTAAAACTAATGAGAATTTTAAATTTTGACTTCCCAAATGCACCAACTAGATTAATTTTCACATCAAATAACTGAACAAGATACTGTTGAAGAAAATCGAGGCAGTGATACTGCCCCAAACGGTGATGACAGAAACAAAAAAATAACACATCATTATTCATTGTAAAATCAATATATTCACTACTCCTCTCAGGATCTCAAATATAAATAATACAGAGTTAATTATACACATGTTTAACAATAAAACAAATAAATATAAATTAAAGTGTTTAATTAATTATTAGGCTACAAAAGAAATTGAAATAAACAAAAGAAAAACTGTTTCAAGCAGAGTGCAGACAAGAAAAATATATTTCTTAAAAATTAATTAATATAATAAAATTGTTGGCTATATTTTTACAAAAAATCAAATCAAATATTTTATTAAATTAACTAGTTATGTACAGAAATGGTAAGTGGAAGATATTACTCAATTACTGCAGCTTGATAGTATCTGGTGTCTTCGACATTGTTATTAATATCATGAAAACCAGAGGTATAGAAAATTAAAATTATAATATTCTTAATTAAAATAAATTAGTTTTTTTAGTCTTATAATGATGACTGATGGCCGCAAAAAAATATTTACATGATTTATATAAATTATAAGTAGGTAATTACTAAATAGCATTACTCCACAATAATATAATAATTATATAGAGTATTATTATTATTTGGTACCTAATAATAATTTATACACTTAGATAAATTATTTGTACATTAAATCATTTTAAGTAATTTTCAAGATACGGATACTCATACTTTAAATTTAAATATTATAATTTAATATGATAATTATTAGGTAATAAACAATATATTTTTATAACTTTTATCTTGATGTAAGATAAACTATAATTAATAAATAACTATTAGGTACATATTTAGTAAATCAAATTTTAACCTTTTGTAAAAATGTATTATATATTAATTTATCTTCATTACAATATTCCTATAGGCTATAACATATTTCATTTTAAGTTTTATGTTTTTATAATCTGATTGGGATATAATTATAATTTTAATTAAATAACACATTTGTTTATTTTAGTAAATCTAGATTACTATTTATATTAACATAATTTGTAAAAATTACTACCCAAATCAGGATATTATCTATAAGTCACAACACAAAACACTCAGGGGTTAAAGTGGGGGGGGGGATGCAGGAGGACTCAGTCAACCCTACCTCTGATGACGGTTAAAATGCGTCCCATTTAACAAATTAGGATTTTATACATAAAATTGTAAATTTAACGCTTAAAAGTTAATACTATATGGAGACATTAGTCCCCTCTGGAATTTTTCCCACTTTAAACCCTGAGAAAACAAAAAAAATTGTCAAAACAGTCCAAGTTGTAACTACTTCTTTAATATTATGTGATAACTACTTACTTATATGTATACTATTTTATGTATTATACTTAGGCACATTACCTATTATTATTAATGTAATAGTGTTTTAGATATATTTAAAAATTTTTAAGAGAAGGTACCAAATACCAATATTAGGTAAATATTGAATCAAAAGTAAATATAAAGAAGTAAGTATATATAAATAGATTTGAGTTACTTATAATATATAGAAATTATTAAATTTGTAATGGTCTGTATTCTGTTATCTGAAATTTTGCTATAATTTTCAATTGTAAACTTCTAGGCAGTTGAATAAAGTATATCATAAGGCAATAAATTATTTGCAATATGAATACCATACGTTAAAATTATCTTATTGAAATACCAATAAATAAACGTAGGTACACACAGGTATTTTCCATCATAAATACAATATTTATAATATTTAATATTTTTGATTCATTGCAATAAAACACAATACACATGTGTCTAAAATATATTACAGTGTCTAATGCAATTATTCAAACATTTCAAACACCCGGCCTTCGAAGCTTGTGGTGCTCCCGGTGGATATTATTTAAACTACAAATTTGCCGTCGAAAACTAAGCCAAGCCGAGTGTTATCACTTATCACCTTCTCTTCTCTAATCATCGTGGTTTACAGTGCTTACACCTTATCGGCTTATCAATCAATTCATTGTTCCAAAATGTAAAATTTAATTTCTTAATGAGTTTAACGTTTAAATTTCTGTTTTATTTTAATTTTCAACTGTTATACCGCATTACTGCATAGTGTATAGTATTTACACCTACAAAAATCAATATAATTTGTATATTGTTATTTTTTATTTCAACTTTGTTATTATTTAGTTTCAAAATGAGTCAGTTGAATATCCTTAAATATTTTACTTTAAGTTATTTATCTATTTTAATTATTTAATTCTATACTTAACATTTTTCAGTGGAAAATAAAGGGGAGTTATATAATTTTATACAATTTAAACTACTTGCTCCAGATGGAATTAAGAAATGTCAAAATATAAATAATGAAGAAAATAATGGACAAACCATTATTTTAGATAAATATAATTCAAGGTGATCATATACATTTATTTACTGTAGTTTTTGTAACTCATTGTTATAAATTAATATATCAATATACTTATTCCATACAAATGTGTTAGAGAAAGAAATAGTAAAATAAAAAAATGAATATAGTAGGTAAGTAGGTAAAAAGAACTCCAAATTTCTCATTACATATGAGGTACAAATAAATAAAACAATTATGTCTCTCCCATTTGTATGTGTGCATAAATGTGGATTTTCTATTTTGAATATCGACATTTGGTATTGATATCAGTATTTTGGTATTCATTAAAAACTACTACAAAAGTTTGAGATGTTGAACTTTTAATCAAACCTACCTTACAAACACATTATTATTTTTCAATCAGTTAGTTGTTACTTATTATTACCCATAGATGTAACATTAATTATTAATTAAGATTATTTAATTTCAGTAATTTAATCAAATTTACTGTTATTGATCAGTGTGGCTGTGTAAAATCATAATAAATTATACCTGTATCTTTAATTTTTATACAATTTCAGAGATTTTTCAATTATAATGAACAGTTTGAAGACATTCAATCATATGAAAATGAAGAAAAACGAAAATTTAAATAACCTAAATATTTTTTTTAATTATATTGTAAGTTATTAATTTTAATTAAATAATATTGTTGAACAATAGTTTCATTATCATTATTTTAATTTGAGTTAGTGAAATAGCCAATACGATAGTTTTTAGTTAATTTACACAATTTTTTTAAATTAATATGGGTCAAATCAAAATTATTTTACTTTTGTGGTGTAGCTTCTATCCGAGTTGACACGTTAAACGCAAATGTCAACCCGTTGTTGACACAAGTAGGCGGGCGCCCATGGCCGGTGTCAATCTGTGGTTGACATAGAGTAACCTATTTTGTATTGAGTCTTTTTTTGTGGCTATAGCTGAACACATTTAAAAATTCTATAGAACATTCATAACCGTATTGACAATTCCGTAAAATCTACTAATTTTACAATTGGCGACAGTCGCTCGCAGGTCAAATGATGTCGGCCACTGGCGTGCGCATGCCAAATTGACGTCGGCGTTCAACGTGTTGATAATATGTCGTACCTATGTAGAAATATATTATTTAATTTTTAAGGACATACTTATCATGTCATCTCTACCGAGTGATTCATTTAACATAGAACACTTATTATTCAAAAAGCATACATTTTTACATTGTTTCTAGTTCTTAAAAACAAAATTTTATATTATATATATAATATGTGCTTTAATATTTTTTATAATTTATTTATTTAAGTTTTTACTTTTTTGATTGATAACATACAGTTTTAATTTCATATTTCAAAGCAGAATATTTTTCTAAGTATTTCGATACATAAAAATCAAATTTAGGACAAGTAAACTAGGTACTTGTAAGTTATTTTATAAGTTATAAGTATTTAAAGTTTTAATGAGTGAAGTGGAATGGTACACGGTTTGTGGTTATGCTGCAAAATGTTAGTCCACTACTCTGCTCAATTAAACCTTAAATACTTATAACTCATATAGTCATAAACAACTAATCCTAAATTCAATTATTGTATATCGAAATACTCAGAAAATATTTTGCTTTTAAAGATAAAGTTAAAAATGTATGTCGTAATTAAAAAGACTAAAAACTTAAAAACTATTAGGACAAAAATATAATTTTTAAGTAAAAATGTTGTTTTTTAACGATGTGAAACCACATAAAAAAATATTAATACTTTTTGAATAATGAGTGTTATATGTCAAATAAATCACCCAGTATATAGTTAAATAAGCTTAAACAAAAAACTTGTACACAAAACCATATATTTACAGTTATATATTAAAATTTAAAATCCAAAGACATGAACAACAGTTTTGTGGAACGAGTGTTAAGAGGTGACGGACAATATTGTCAGTGATAAGCATGAGACAAGTTATATCACACAGTGTAATTATAAACTAGCATTATCATTATTCTTTCTAACTACATACTTTGTAGTTAGTGTAACTGGAACACAAGCAGTTATCTCCAAAATTGAAAATGTCTTTAAAATATAAAAATGATTAAACAAGTGTTGCCGAAAATGTTTGTCCCGTTTTTTTTTATATAAAATTTTAAAAAAGTTAGAAAAATAAAATTTTATATACAACATTAGGGAACTGTGAAACAAATGTGTATCATACTTTTGATGTTATAAGACTTACTAAAAAAAATACTATGCTATCCTAAAACTTCTGAGCCCTAATAATTAAACATTGCATTTAGAGCATTCATTTGATTACAAATATATATTTAGTAAGGCAATCTGTCCAAGATGAAAAAACATCAACACCTGAGTACGAATAATGAATATATATATAACTAATTCACTCTCATTGTTATAAAATTTTGTAAAAACAAGATTTTTGAACTAATTATTTGTACATACTTATATATTATATTTGTTTTATAGAATCACAGCAAAGAAGCCCACAATAAAGCACTAGCAATATTCAATTCAAGGTTAAATAATAAGTAATTTGAATAAAATTTAATGAATTTAAATTAAATATTATGCTAAAAAAAAAAATACACACTTATTGTTTTTCTAGAAGAATTGTCTTTATAGTTGATATAATAATAAAATGTTTATTTATATGAGAATAATTTAAGTTTTTAAAATAAACATGTTTATTTATATACATAATATATATTACTGATTTTACTGTTCATTTATTTTTTAAAAATGTTTGAATATTTTTTTTTTTACTATACAGTTTTTAATAACTATAAATGTTAATCTATATATTATTATTCTATAATATTCAACAAATATTTTCACTGAATAGGTTTATTTTATAGAATTCAACCTATTCTGTGCTTCCGCCATTGATCATAAATAAGTACTTTATAAATTATAGTCAATTTACCATACCTCTACCAAACCATATAATGTATTGAAGACATATCTATGAACTATTCATAGATATATAATTTTATTTATTTGTATGGTTTAAGATGCTACTTGTCAACACTTTATAAAACAAAATAATGCGACAATAACATTTGATAAAAAAAAACGACAAAATTGTTTATGAAATGAAGAATAATAATTTTAGTTATTTTGTTGCAATTCCAAAAGACCAAAAGTATTATTTGTAGAGACTGACTTGAAACTTTCAGCCACTACATATATTATAATTTAAAATTTACTCGATTAATAACAAAATATAGGTACCGTACCTACACTATATTAGATAATATTAAGTAAATACTCTGGCTAGACGTGGATATAATAATCGATTGGTATATACAATATAATGTTAAGTTATAAACATGACGTGGATTTAAATGCATTAAAAAACAAGACAAATGCCTTAAAAAATAAAGTAAATATGTTTTGAATCGGATTGTTTCAAGTACTTACACCAGAGAACTAAAATCGTTATTTCTCGTTAAATTAACCAATTTTTTGTCAACATTTGTATTTGGGAGGTGTATGCATAATAAATGTTGTACAAATTTATTTTTGGTATTTTCAGTCTGCTGTAAGACCGCTCAGAATCGATTTGTGTCTACAATGATTTATCATTGAACTAAAATTTAACACATCCATTAAAATAACATAGGTATACTTTGTAGTTTATTAATTTTTTATGCATTTCAATAAATATAATTAATAATATAAATAACAGAGTTTGATATTGTATTTTAATTTTAATTTTTGCTACTTATTAATAGGTACTTATATTTTTATTAGGTTTTATCGTTCCCACGTCCAAACAGCTACATCACATCCATGATGAGTTTTTTTTTATCTGTCATTACCTTTTGGGACAGAAAAAAATGCTTCGATTTTCTACTTCAGCATTGTTTTTGATGATAGGAAAATGAATCTAGTATTATAGTAAAAAATTCAATGTAATTTTCAAAAGCGTCGATGTAGAGAAAAACAAAATAAAAATATTAGGGACAAATGAGAATTTTTAATGTTACTCATAGTAGGTAATAAGATAAAGTATAATACATAATTATAAAATATACCGTTATATTATAGTCGTATATGTAAATTAAGTACAGTTTTACAAAAATAATACCTACATTAAAATTATATTGGAATAAAAATGTGTGTATGTTAATCTACACCAGTGGTTTTCAAATTGGTTCATTTGTTAAGTGTGTTGCGGTCTTCTGAAAAATGTCAACTATTCGTCCAAGAATAAAATGATAAAAATAAAATGAATAAAAATTTGTACGCCTGTCAAGCACACATTACTAATTAAATGAATATAACTATAATTCAAAACAATATTGTTCATCTAATTACTTAGAGCAAAAAAAAAAAGATCAGTGTGCCGTGAAAATTGTTTGAAGAGTACGGTGTGCCGTGTTTAATATAAGTTTGAAAACCACTGATCTACATGGAAAAAAGAGGAAATTATTTTGTACTTATCAGTTTTTACTTTATAGTATTTTTTATTAGTTCTATCGCCTCAAAATCCAAACAAAATATTATAACTATTAATTCGTTTATAATTTGTAAAAAAAAACTTAAAATTGTCTTGTTTTTAAAAACATATTATTAAGTTTTTTAATTAATCCGTACCTATCGATTGCAAACGAACACTGCAAAAATAGCGAAACGACGGCAATAACCATGGATATTTAGTGTATTAATACTATATAAAAATAAAACAAATAAAATATAATAATTGATATTTCCTTCGTTTATTTGCTAGTCTATTACACCTTAGGAAGAGACGGCTAACGTTTTTTTTTTATCGATTCACACTAAAAATCTTCATTTCGTACCTATAACAGTTTCGGCGACGTCTCAACGTGGCGGTTGGACGCGCGACGGTCCGGGCTATGCGGCCGACATCGGGACGAATATAGGGACATCAGTTTTTCGGACGGCCGGCGAACAGCCGATTATCTCCACTGCGTCCTCTCTGGATGTAGTCGTTAACGTTGCCGGCGACGTAATTGTGCGATGGTTTTCGATTTAGTGTGGCAGCAGCGGCGGTGGCTGGAAAACAACTCCGACCATAGAAAAGAGATTTTACTCCGACCGAACGGACGAGTAACGAAATCAGGGCTCTCAAACCATCCCGAAAGTCATTTGACGACGCGATGATGGTTTTATATTATCGGCAAATGTGGCGTAAGATTTCGCCTTGCAGTGGCAGGAAGACTGGAATCGAACCTCGACGTCGCTGTTGAAATATCTGAGAGCACTGCGAACGTAACGTTTATTATTACATATTAACATACAATATATTTATACATAGGTAACGAATGCAGGGCCAGATTTTTAGCAAATTCTCCCCCCCATAAGCCCTTTTAAATGTTATGCCTTCTACTTCAGAAAAAAATTTAAGTTTTCATTATTCGTATAAACTCAGAGTTATAACAAAAAATATTAAATCATTTAAAATAAACAATAAGAAAAAATTACACGGGAAAAACATATTATTTAAGAATTTATGAACACAAATTTTAGATATTCAACTTGAGTTGTAATATAAAATTATAAGAATTATATAAATATTAATACGGCAGTTCAATTAATGAGAAATAATTTATTACATGTACACCTAATGTACTAATGTATTATTTTATTACATTTAGCGACGAACTTTTTTTGATCCGAAATCATCGAGTTTATTCATTAGTCATTAACCATATAAATCGTCGACTATTTATACCACAAACCATCACAGACTCAATAGGTATTATGTATATTTTTGAAGTCGCTTTTAATTTAAAGATATCTGACTTAGTGACAATAAGACATTACTGATCGAAGATATATATGACTTTACTCTTTTAAACTGAAATACGGTTCTCACGAAAATTAGTTGATCAATTGGTTGAATAAAATACAAATAAATTATAATCTATTTAGAGTATTTTGGTCATAAGGTAATTTTTACGACAAAAAATAATATTGATAACAATTTAAGGATTAATCTTTCAACAATATTTAAATTTATCTAAGTGTCATGCGATTTTAACCATTTTTCAAATATACGTAAACAATATAATTTAATTATTAATTTTTAACGAAGCAAAAATGAGTAGGTATAATATTATGTTATTCACTTTTTTTTCAACTTAATTGCATCGTATGTAAAGACAGATGATTTTTTTAATGTGATATATTTATTAATTAAGGATTCACTTATTTTCCTCTTTTTATTTAAATTATTTGGCCATTTGTTCCAATAAAATGTTCTGCTTGTTCTTTCCAAAATGTCAAGGTTATCTATGGAAAATGATAATTAATTTACATTCAAATTTTATTTCAACCATTATTTATTTCTTTTATTGCTTTAAATAATTCTACTTCAATATTATCTTCTTCGTAACTTTTTTGATTTTTATATCTAAAAATATAATTGTATTATCTAAAAAAAAAAGTTTAATTGATCAATCTTTAGAAATATATTTACATATTATCTATTTCTGGTATATTGGGATTTATTTTTACGATTGAAAATTATTTTTAGTGGTTTTAAGTGGCTCAAGCCCCTCCCCCCTAATATATTGTGTACTTCAACAACAATAAATAAATAGAGACTAATTATTTATCCATGCTACCATTTTTAAAATCGTTGAACAATATTATATATTATAATCACACAGAGGGATTTTTCATAGTTGATTTATTTTACAATAAGTATTATTATTTATTATTCTGATAGCTGATATTTTAGATTGTATAAGTTTTTTATAGTAAACTTTATTATTAAACTTTTTATTTATGGAGTATACATTCTACTAAAAAAATAATATGATTAATAATTAATTAATTATCTAAAAGAGACGTGTTCGATCGCCTTCTATAGATTGAGGGGTCGCGGTGCAAGAGACGTCCTCCAATATCGGGCTATGTATAAGAAATACAAAACGAATACTTCAAGTAACAATGTACCATATTCTTTCATATAAAAATATTACCAAATGTAGGTACTATACTAAATACTATACTATACTATACATGATTGTGTTAGTCATAACCTCTCTTGAATTGGGAGATATATAATTGAGGATTTAATCAATGTCCTAAAAGAGACGTGCCGGTCGGTGGTCACCTCACTAGAATCGAGGGTCGTGATGCAAGTGGCGTCCAACAATATAATATAAGAAAAAAAAATAATTAGGTAGGTCCTTAATTAAAAAATAGTATTAAAGTATTGTGTTAGTTACAATCTTTAGCAAATGATATCGGCTTCTATTTTCCCAAAAAAATACTGACAATTAATGAAATCACACATTTTATAACAAAAAAGAGACTAGGATTTAATTTATAATTTTATAATTTTGTCTTAAATTTACGGTTTACTTGAGCAAATTCACTGAGTGCGGCATAAATAACGCGTCAGTAATCTGTAATTCGTTACACTATGATCACGAGTGATTCCAGGGGCGACTAGGGACCAATCTAAAAGATAATTATGGTAGCTCACACATTTTTAAATGCAGTCGTAAATTAACATAACACCTGTGAATGAAACAAAAAAAAACAATAACAAGCAAGTGATGTAACGTCATATTGTACTACAGCATTTCCAGGTTGTTTTGCTCAACGTGTCACATGCACATTACGCATGTAATAGTGCGAGTTCTAAGACATCATAAAAAAATAATAATTAAAAATTCTTACCCTAACCTACTGCTATATTATATTAACTGAAAAATATTCACACGTGTCGTAATTAATATCTCAGTATCTCAACTGTTCCTTACATCCGTAGTATAATAACTAACTTTACTAACTAACAAATCCTTTAACTAATGCTTTTCAACTAATTTGCTCGTCGTCTTTATCATGTGATTAAAACATTACTAATAAATATTACTTCCCACTTAAATTACTCTTACCTAATAAATTCTTGTGTTAAGAATATTTTTGAAAAATTTTTAATTATAAATTAATAAATAAATAAATAGTATAATGACGTACTAGATAAGGAAACATCATTGTGTATTACAATTCATAATATTTTAAAAGATGTATTATTGTTTATTTAATTATTATGCTCATGAAATTTATATTATCATAATACCTAGTTAGATTTAAATTTTTAATGAATTTCTGATAATATTACTAAAAAAATATATACATTATATGGTTAGTTTGACTAAAGGTACGGTTTCTAAGGCAACGGCTGGCCGCAGCGACCGGCCGCACCATACTGCTCACGGGCGAGTACAGACGCCGGCCGCAGCGGCTATAATGCTGTTCCATAGCAGAGCAGTCGTTGCGGCTCGACGCTGCGGCCAGCCGTTGCGACTAGCCGCGGCTAGGAAACCAACCGTACCTATTTAACCTTTAATACGTAATTTTTAATACGTGTATTTAATATACGATAATATTGCACGTTATTATTATAAAGACCATGGTCTAATGCACTATAGGTCGATCCTCAGTTTTAATGCCATGTCACAATAAATATATTTTTTTATACTTAAGCTAAGCCAATAACCTCGTAGAAATAAAAATTTGTAAAAAATATACCTATATAATTTTTTTTATTACTTATACTTTTACGCTGTTCAATATTTCAAAATGTCAATAATAGAGTTATGTTAACGCGGCGCATTAGGTAGGCAATTCAGGTACACCATATTGCGTGCTGTGGTTTTTTCAATAATTTTATCTGATATTTGGTCTTAAACTCTTATGTACGAATACAAGTTTGCCCACATAGGGCTTATGTCCGTATGCATAGTCGTGAAGTTTTTAAAAATTATGAAAATCGTTTTGAGTTGCTCATTAAGCAATGGGTTCAGGCATGAGGCTCAGTGATTAAAGAGAGCTGTTATCGAAGATATGTGCATTTTGTATGTTATGATATATATTATATATTATAAGAAAATTTTGTTATAAATTTTATTATTTTTTTTTCTTTGAATGTCAATAAAATTTTATTTGTTTGGTAAAAAAGCTTGAAAATTTAATACAAGGCTCCTACTATATTGTGACAATGACATTTGAAAAACATTAAAAATCCTTAGTGATAGTTTTTATTTTAAGCATTTAAAGCTCAAATATTGACAAAATACGGAAAAATCACGAAAATTAGCAAATTATTTAGAGTTGAGAACTCATAAAAATTTTTCTTTTTTAAGATTTTACTGAATGTTTATATTTTCATTCTCTATACACCATAACATTTTGAAAATATTTTGATTCTTTTTGGGCTGTTAACGGACCGTCAGTTTGGAACGGAAATGACTAATAATTGTGTTATACTGTTATAAGTTATAGTCTGGTCGATGTTTAATATAATATTACTACTATTGTAAATTATAATAACGACTGATAAATTAATAATAATATTGTTTTAGATTTAAATTTAATAAATTATCCTGTCCTGCAGAATCAACCAAATTCGATTATTTTTATATTACTAAATTATTAAATTAATAGAGGGAAATATTCTACAGACCCACAAGATATTTTAAGCTTTTTTTACAAATAATTATTTTTATCCATTAGGTAAATAAAGGTAAATAAAAAATCAGAGTTCAATGCGGGCTGTAGAAAGTCTTAATCTTTCAGATAAAAAAAACAGTCATGAAAATCCGACAATTATACGGGCCTGACAGTTTTTTTTTAATATCGTCCATTACCCGTCGTAAGGCATTAAATATATTACGATAAGTAGTTGAAAGTTGATCGTTGTGTGGCATTTAATTGCTACTTTTTCTCTAAACGAGACCGAACGCGCACTTCGCGCACGTGTATACTTGTTGGTGTTTCTTCTTGTTTGCAATCTTGAATTGTTTTTAATCTACACATTATCGTTAATTTATTATAATATAATATTTGTTAATTTCAACAGAATACATCATATTTTACATATATGCTGATAAAATATTTTATGATTCTAATATTATATAACTCGAGAAAATTATACAATATCTTAATTTTTATTTATAAATGTCTGTGTAAACATAGTTCTTGATATTGTTTTCATCTCGTAGTTCTTCTAGAAAAAATCGTAATAGTTGATAAGATCGAACTCATGAAAAGGAAACGTATAATTGTCCATAATTGAATACATCTCTACGAAAGTTCAATCCTATTTTCTCAAAAGTCTGTCCCTGGCTTTTATTTATGGTAATTGCAAAAGCTTATATTACAGGAAATTGTCGTCGCTTAAAAGTAAAAGGATAAATATCTTCACAGTACAACGTTATACGATGTATGAATGTAATATCTCCAGATTTGTCACCAGGTAATATTCGACAATTAAAACGATTATTTGCCAATTGCAATATTTGAAGCCTCGAGCCATTTTTGATATGTTGTCTTTCGCGAAGGTGCTCGCCTGTACCGTGGTGTCACACGTCTAATCTATAGGTCGTTTCGGGTCTGGTTTTGTAGGGCCTCCTGCTCTCCCTACGATATATAATATGTTTTGGATATTATAATATCATTAATATTGTGTAGCTACTCCAATTTAATAAATATTCTATAACTAATATCCAATTTGTTATTAATTCTTATAATTAAAATCTAATTATTCTATTACTTGTTACCAATTTAACTACCTATTTATCAAAATATTACTGTTATATTCTATTACTACACTTATTCTAGGCTAGCCTTCCTATTACTTCCACTTGTAATATTTTTTCCCGATTGATTTCTTTCAATCTAATTTTCTTTGTCTACAATTTTTCACATTAAATACTTCAATTCAATACACCTATATATAAGGTCATATACTGCCTTAAGGACACAAAATTCACTTTATTTCAGTTTATTCAAAAAAACTTCTTTATACTTCAAAAACAAAAACTCTTTATATACTTTATTTCAATATTTCAAATTCAATTACTTTTCTATGTTATTCATAAAACATTTAATCATTTAATTATTCAATACCTATATTTCCCAAAAATCTACTCAATTATTCAACAATTAATTAACAATTAATTTACTCAAAATTGTATTTCAATAATCCCCTTTTTTTCTCTAATAAAAATTATTCATCAAATTATTTCATTTATTCAACTGCTACGCATGCATTCATATATATATATTTTCTCTAATATTTTCTCTACAAAATTCTTTATTTTTTTCCTATTACCTTTTCAATTAATTATAGTATTCCCTTACTATGTCATTTGTTGATTCCTATTTAATTCAACTATTTATTTCAACACAGATCAGTCTACTGCTGTCTATTTTACCACAATTTCTATATATATATATTTCTTTTTTAACAACTTATATTTTTTCCCTTTAATATATAATACAACAATTTATTATACGCACCTTCACCAAAATCAAAACTAAAATTTTACCGCTGGCTTCCTTAAAAAAACCAACGTGAGACGTGTACCCAAGCTACAATTCTATATGCAATTACTTTTATAACTTAATTATTTAACTCACATAATCCCTGCACCTACTGCTCTGTTCATTTTTCTTTTATTTTCGTCTGCTTGTCTGTCTTCAATTTGTTCGTCGCTTCCCGGAGTTGTCAAGGGTGATCGGTCCTCGACTGTGACTTAAAAAGTTGCCTCCGTAGTCCGTGTAGTTGATTTGAATCGAACCGCTGTGTCACTGCTGCACTTCTTCTGTTGATTTCCGCTGCTATGACTGCTCGACTCGCCTCAATCTCCTTGGAAGTTCCGTACTCGACTGCGCCAGTGTTATAAACTAGCAATTGGGATAACTGCTTAGTTTATAATTTGCAGGTAGTAAGACTGTTGGTAGAGGATTTCTTAGGTATTAGAGTTGACGAAATAATTAGACTGGTTGAAAGTTTAAGTTGTTTATTGAATTCTTCTGCATAAAATATTCTAAGTCTAATTCCACTAGTTGATATGTTGTCTTTCGCGAAGGTGCTCGTCTGTACTGTGGTGTCACACGTCTAATCTACAGGCCGTTTCGGGTCTGGTTTTATAGTGCCTCCTGCTCTCCCATTTCCCCCTCGTTTATCGACTTATCTGTAGACTTCAAAAGACGTTGTTTAATTAATTATGGATATATTCCCACGCCTGGTTAATCCGTGAATCGTGGCCTGTTGTGTTTGCAATATATGTTATACGACATCCGTCAATATTTAGATACTGTGCATTATATATATATATGTTTATTTCGTAAGCAATTTCTAAATATTATATTCATACATTTATGATTTATGATTAAGGCGAGATTGTAGAACCTATTGTAATGCGAATCTTAAACAGAAAAAACTAATCAAAATATTTAGTTCATTAAAGAAGGATTATTCGTATGGCACCAAGGTATTAATATTCAAGTCAATACAAAACAATTCAACTAGAGTTACATTACTAAAAAAAAATTTGAAGATGGGTGTTGGCGCCCGCAGGCAAATGCTTTAAAGAAAACCAAAAAAAAATTTAGAAAAAAATCTACCTTCACAATCTACATCAAAGTTCAAGGTCTATACAAAAATTTGACTAGTTACATTCCTAAAAAAAAAATTTGTAGGAGGGTGTTGGCGCCCGCAGGCAAATGCTTTTTAGAAAACCAAAAAAAATTGTGGAAAATATTTTACTGTAGGAATACACATTACAAAGTACAAACTAAAATGCCCAGAATCTTAAACAGAAAAAACTATTCAAAATATTTATTTCTTTAAAGAAGCATTATTAATAGGGCAACAGGTTATCAATATTCAAGTCAATACAAAAAACTAAACTAGAGTTAAATTCTTAAAAAAAAAATTTGAAGGTGGGTGTTGGCGCCCGCAGGCAAATGCTTTTAAGAAAACCAAAAGAAAATTTAGAAAAAATCTACCTTCACAATCTACATCAAAGTTCAAGTCTATACAAAAATTTGACTAGTTACATTCCTAAAAAAAAATTTGTAAGAGGGTGTTGGCGCCCGCAGGCAAATGCTTTTTAGAAAACCAAAAAAAACTGTGGAAAATATTTTACTGTATGAATACACATTACAAAGTACAAACTAAAATGCCAAGAATCTTAAACAGGAAAAACTATTCAAAATATTTATTTCTTTAAAGAAGCATTATTAATAGGGCACCACGTTATCTAAGTTCAAGTCTATACAAAAATTCAACTAGTTACATTCTTAAAAAAAAATTTAAAGGAGGGTGTTGGCGCCCGCAGACAAATGCTTTTTAGTAAACCAAAAAAAAATGTGGAAAATATTTTACTGTAGGAATACACATTACAAAGTACAAACTAAAATGCCCAGAATCTTAAACAGAAAAAACTATTCAAAATATTTATTTCTTTAAAGAAGCATTATTAATAGGGCACCACGTTATCTAAGTTCAAGTCTATACAAAAATTCAACTAGTTACATTCTTAAAAAAAAATTTAAAGGAGGGTGTTGGCGCCCGCAGACAAATGCTTTTTAGTAAACCAAAAAAAAATGTGGAAAATATTTATATCTTTAAAGAAGCATTATTAATAGGGCACCACGTTATCTAAGTTCAAGTCTATACAAAAATTCAACTAGTTACATTCTTAAAAAAAAATTTAAAGGAGGGTGTTGGTGCCCGCAGACAAATGCTTTTAAGAAAACCAAAAAAAAATGTGGAAAATATTTTACTGTAGGAATACACATTACAAAGTACAAACTAAAATGCCCAGAATCTTAAACAGAAAAAACTATTCAAAATATTTATTTCTTTAAAGAAGCATTATTAATAGGGCAACAGGTTATCAATATTCAAGTCAATACAAAAAACTAAACTAGAGTTAAATTCTTAAAAAAAAAATTTGAAGGTGGGTGTTGGCGCCCGCAGGCAAATGCTTTTAAGAAAACCAAAAGAAAATTTAGAAAAAATCTACCTTCACAATCTACATCAAAGTTCAAGTCTATACAAAAATTTGACTAGTTACATTCCTAAAAAAAAATTTGTAAGAGGGTGTTGGCGCCCGCAGGCAAATGCTTTTTAGAAAACCAAAAAAAACTGTGGAAAATATTTTACTGTAGGAATACACATTACAAAGTACAAACTAAAATGCCCAGAATCTTAAACAGAAAAAACTATTCAAAATATTTATTTCTTTAAAGAAGCATTATTAATAGGGCACCACGTTATCTAAGTTCAAGTCTATACAAAAATTCAACTAGTTACATTCTTAAAAAAAAATTTAAAGGAGGGTGTTGGTGCCCGCAGACAAATGCTTTTAAGAAAACCAAAAAAAAATGTGGAAAATATTTTACTGTAGGAATACACATTACAAAGTACAAACTAAAATGCCAAGAATCTTAAACAGAAAAAACTATTCAAAATATTTATTTCTTTAAAGAAGCATTATTAATAGGGCAACAGGTTATCAATATTCAAGTCAATACAAAAAACTAAACTAGAGTTACATTACTAAAAAAAAATTTGAAGGAGGGTGTTGGCGCCCGCAGACAAATGCTTTTTAGAAAACCAAAAAAAAATGTGGAAAATATTTTACTGTAGGAATACACATCACAAAGTACAAACTAAAATTCCCAGAATCTTAAACAGAAAAAACTAATCAAAATATTTAGTTCATTAAAGAAGGATTATTCGTATGGCACCAAGGTATTAATATTCAAGTCAATACAAAACAATTCAACTAGAGTTACATTACTAAAAAAAAATTTGAAGGTGGGTGTTGGCGCCCGCAGGCAAATGCTTTAAAGAAAACCAAAAAAAAATTTAGAAAAAAATCTACCTTCACAATCTACATCAAAGTTCAAGTCTATACAAAAATTTGACTAGTTACATTCCTAAAAAAAAAAATTGTAGGAGGGTGTTGGCGCCTGCAGGCAAATGCATTTTGGAAAACAAAAAAAAATTTTAATAAATTATACTGTGGGAATACACATTACAAACTTCAAACTAAAATGTCCAAAATCTTAAACAGAAAAAACTATTCAAAATATTTAGTCCATTAAAGAAGGATTATTCATAGGGTACCAGGTTGTTAATGTTTAAAAAATATATACAAATTCATTACTTAAGATAAATTCATAAAAAAAAAAATTGAAAAGGAGGTGTGGGCGCCAGTAGGAAATGCATTTTAAAAGGCAAAAAAAAATTTAAAAAAAATGTTGATGGCACCGGCTTTTTAGTGTTTAAAAAATCTATATAGAAAGATCAATAGGAATTAAATAACAGAAAAAATATTGTGGAGGGGAGCACGGAAGCCTGTAGGAAAATGAACATCATAAAGCAACCACAAATGAGATAAAATTAAACATTTAGTATTCTCTGAAATACATTTTTGAAAATATTCATATTATAAATCAATTGAATTAAATCTATGAAAAAAAATTGAAAGGAGAACGTGGGCACCCGCAGGCAAACGCATTTTTAGGATTTAAAAAAAATCATTTGGGACCCGGTTGTAAATGTAAAAAAGATATATATAAAAATAATAAATTGAATAAGGAACGTGAGAGAACCTGTAGCCAGCCTTTTTTCAAATTATATAGTATGTACAAAGGTACTCAGTGTACTCCCAGGTATAACCGGTTAATGTTGAAATATATTTATACAAAAAAATCTACTAGAGTTCAATGAATTTAATAAAAAAATCGTTTGAGAAACCTGGGTGAAATAACAGTAAACAAAAGAATACGCTGGAAGCTAAATACTGCAATACATATTAACTACAATCCAAAAACTAGGTATTTTTTACATTAGAATAACAGGAACAGTTATTATGATCAGAGGTGTATCACCGTACTATATGTATTAGAAAATGTATAAAAATGAATGTAATTTATAAAGGATGCAAAAAAATTAAATGAGAAAAATGTCCTGCACGGACTCTATTATGTGATTGTAATTTATGAAGGACATAAAATAATGTTTAATTTAAAATAATATTGTGTTTGGCTGGGTCTACAGTCAATGTTAAATTACAAGCTATAAAGTCGAAATGCAAATAAAAACATAGTCAGATATCTGTTTTTAGTCTTTGTAAATATGTGCGGAAAAAAATTAGATTTAGTACAATATAAAAAAATGTGGGAAGGAAACCTTGAGCATTCTTTGACAATAGGATATTAAAACACAAAACCATATTTTAAAGTAAAACTATTGATTTTATATACATATTTAATATTTACAAAAACTCACGAGTATTGAAAACCTTACAAAATCCTAATATAATAATATTTTGTTATATTTTAAAATACATTTTATAATTTGTTGTGGTAAAAAAATCATTGATTAATATTGGCTGTATTTAAGTTTTTAATAACTATACTGGTACAACTCTAGCTGACAGTCTTTAAGACCGTGTTATAAAAACTATGATAATTAGTTAATGTCTAATTCCTGCCCTATCCTAACCTAACCAAATTAATAATATTTAAATATTTTCTTTCATTGTTATGTTTACAATATCGAATACCTTGATAGTTAGTAGGAAAAGATCATCGCAAAGCTCACGACCAGTGATGATAGTCGTCTATCATCACCATAGCTTCAACTAACCATAGGTTTACCTAACTAACCTTCTTATGACTTATTAGGACACTTTGAATAAAAAGATCCCGAGTTGCAGGTTGCCGAACTTAAGTGTTTGATTATCAAGTTGATCCTTTGATCGTTGACACCTTAATCCACGCTATGGACGGAGCCCATAGATAATAAAGATATGGATAGGCCACGCCTATGTTAAATACATTTGAGGCCGCGTTCCCAGAGGGGAAGGCAATCGAGGCTCCTTTATATTGATAGTCGATACTCGATATAGGTATACTTTTTTATTTGGCCTCAATTGTTCCCCTCGAAGACCGCTGATAAGACCATTATCTATGATGAAGCCATACCCAGCTCACTCGTGTAAACAATTTGAAGCACATAAAATCGATCAACGAGTCTCCATTAATGATTTATGAGCATCTATCCTTTCACAACACACACTTGGAGACAACACAATATGCACATGAAATGTTTTTTTTTAAAACAAAATCTTTAATGATTTTTTTAGCTTCGTGTTTTTTTAAAAATACCAGGATAATGTCGAGCATGGGAGCAACTTTATAACGTATTCAATTAATTTTATTTTGGACTTATTCAAACATGTTATGGAGGATGGTCCTTTTGGTCGTCCAGGTCCACAAATATTTCAATTCATAATATGAAATCCCAGCCTTGTCCCCCATACTCTGATATTAAAAGCCCAGCCCACCTTCATATTCTCTATGCAAAAAGTAAATTTAAGACAAATTTGTGAATCAATGCACAGTCTCTCTATTGTATTAATATTTGTGATTTCATTAATTTTCAGTATTTTGTATAATTAGATTGGGAAAACATAAGACAATATAATTTACACAAGACTGTGACTAACACAATCATACTTTGATAAGTACCTTCTATATTTGAATTAATCGTTTTTTTCCGGTACTTTATTGGTGGACGGCACTTTAACTACGGTCCCTCAACCTACTGAGGCATTTCCTTTTAGGAAATTAATTAAATCCTCAAACATAACTCTTAATTCAAGAGTTTGTAACTAATGCAATCATAATATAATATGATTATAGACAGTATAGTACATTTCATAATATTTTTTTTATAATATTTACTGTTAGTGAAGTATTAAGTTTGTACTTCTAATATAATATTTGTTATGATATTTATGGACGACACTTGCACCATGGCCCCTCGATATAGTAATGTGGCGAACCGGCACATCTCTTTTAGATAAATGATTAAATACTTAATCAAGTCTTCCAATTTACTAGACATTTGTATTTTGTAGATAATTTGGGATAATTTAAAGAATAATTTGAAATTGAAGAGAGACTGTGTGAATTAACAAAATATGTGGTGTGAAATGTACAATTGAACACCTGTTAAAATGTATTATATTGAACTTTAATTAATTTTTTTTTTTCTTTCTTTAATTATCATTAAGCCTGGTAACTATGGACATTAGCTGTTTTGTTTGTTTATTTGTAGGGGAGGATACTGTTGGTTGGTAATCACGTGTGTGTAGTTTTTGGCAGATTTTCAAGTGGGCACCCGTAGGTATCTGCCATGCCCGGGTGGGGGATGACGGCACTTGTTCTCCGGACACCGTGACTGTCATGCCACCCATGGCCGAGGAATCGAATTTGGGTCGACTGCGTTGCAGCCGACGCTTTAGTCCGGTCGGCCACTCCGTCCCCCTTAGTTAATTTTTTATAATGAACTATAATAAACATTGGAACATTTATTGCAATATACGTTTATATTATACATAGATTTCAAGTATGATTTTTTTAGTTTTTTTTTTTTATATTTACCTACCTATTACAATACAAGACACTTTATTTTTATGTTTTGAAGCAATATATGTTTTGGATTATTTAGAACTATATAAACTAAATTTCAGACCCGTAGTTTAGTATTTAAAGTTTTAAGTTTATATGATCAGAGTCGTGGAACCACATTTTTTCAGACTCTACTAGAATGTTGTAGTTAAATTAAACTATAATAGGTATGTGGAATAATAGTACCTAACCTTCTATGATAATTTGTTATGAATATAATATTATAAGTAATAGCTCAAATTTAGCACTTTTACGGTACATTTCCCTAATATTTTAACAGAAATTATGGAGCTAAAAATATAGAAATACCTATATTATTTTACGGTTCATAGTTTTGTTTCATTTATAATAATATTGCTTTTTAATATACTTTTTCATAAATTAATATTTATTACAGTTGGCTTTTATGATTTGTTTGAACTATTAGTACGTATTTTTTTGGGGAGATCCCTATTATTATAACACCGTTATCAATATGCGTCTCACTGTACCCAGGTTTCCACTACAGATAAATCATTACTTATTACCAGGGCTATTAAATGCATTTACATGCTTTTTTGCTACACCGTGACCATATAAAAAATGCATTTGGCCAAAATCTTATTCTACATATTATTTTTTTGGGTTAGTTCATATAATTGCATGTTTTCATGATTTCTTCGTATTTATGCTTACTTTCTTAAAATGTTTTTATATTTTCGGTTCATCCGTTAGAAAAATTAATAGGTACCTACCTACCAAGTATGTAAATAAAGAATTTTTTTTTGTAAACCAATTTGAATTTAATAAAAACGTTTTCATTCGGTATTTTTTTGAATTTTAAGTGCATATTTTTAAATATTTCACTGCATATATTTTCCTGTTTTTAGTGCATACATGCAGGCAAATATTTAACACTTTTTCATTGCATTAAATTCACAGCTAATTACTTTTACTTCCCATCATAGTACCTACCACAGTTAATGTTAAATGTCAAATTGTCAACAATCAACTGCTTCTTCAACTTGATAACACTTAAGAGGATGTCAGATTTTTAGCGCACCATTTATTTCTCTCTCTGACCCACGCACAATCATTTTAGTGTTTTCTTAATCGTACATTTGGTATGCTTCGCGTGGGTCAAATATGGAAAACAAATAGTGCGCTGACATCCCAACCAGCAACAGATCTTTTTATTCTATCCTATAAGTCAAGGTTGTAAACCTATATCAACTGATAACGGCAGTTTCAGCCAAAGAGTCAAGTGGCCTTTGCATTTCAAGATCCATTCCCTACGTATTCGGCATTGTTGACATAACTATTCTACCTTTACACTTTTTCTTCCCCTGTCTCTCACAGCTATATACAGGCTCAGCCACTCTCATTCCACACTTCCATAATGATCGGTATTCTGTCTATCCATCTCTTCTTCAGTCTTCTCGCCCCTCATTTCCCCTCTAAATTAACTTATATAGCCACTCTCACTATCTCTTATCATACAGTAACCGAACCACCTAAATCTATTCTCTCTTGTTTTCACTACAATATGTACACTACCCTACACTACCCTTCATTAATTAATTTCTTATTCTATCCTCTTTTGTACCTTAACACCTAACTTATTATTCTCATATCTGCTACTCTCACTCCACTTATCTACCCTAACCTTACATTTATTTTTCATCTTTCCCTTTCATACACCAAACATTCTGAAATCCTGTTGACCCATTTCCTTATATTCGCCATACCACACACTTCCTAATTCCTATTCACTCAGTCTCTAGTTACCTACAAGTCATCGTACTTGATTATCGGTGAAAATATTTAAATATCATTGAGCAAATTCCCTACTCGAAAGAATTACTTAAAAAAATATCATACCTGACCAATTTTCTAATTTTGAACACGACTTTATTGATAGTCGGAATAGTGTTATACCAGTATAATTACAATACAAATATTGACAAATTTCGGGCAATACATCCCCTGTTCAATTAACAATAATAAAAAGAAACACGTATCTTATGCAGTAAAATGTTCTACAATATTCTAATGACCTATGCGTTACAGTCTATTCGTTACAGATATTATATAAACCTACCAATAAATACCTAATATTAATTTTTATCATACAGAGTTTGTATTTTTAAATGTTGTATCCAAGGATTTATTAGTTTTATTTTTATACATAAAAAATTACATTTATTCACAAATCAGTTATCAACTAGAACTCGACTACGAGTAAGACAGCGTTTGGATTGTTCGGACTGGCGTATAATTTATTATTATTATACATTGCGCGCCTTTGGTAGGTAGTAGTAAAGTAGTAAACGTATATGCTACGTTACCGAGTTAACAGATTTTCCGTGACAATAAATATTTAATTCAAGTCTAAAAAGTAAATTTAAGCCCCAAAAGAATATAAAAACAAACTTACTTTAATTATCGACTCTTTCGGCGGATACCGTGATGTGAACTGCGACGCCCATGAGGAAATGCTTCAGAATACAGAACTTAGAATATTGTGATTTATGAAAAATAAAATTATACGAAACGCGGTAAGTTTTTTGCTCGTATCTTCTTTGCTTATTGAAATTTTAGAATTTTTAATCGACTGTGTCTTCTGCAACGGCTTTGAGATTTGCCATAGATAAATAAATAAATGATAGATATTATACTAGGTACGTCAATATGATGAATCCACGGATATAATATAATGCAACTTTTTATATCAAAGAGTTCCGTGTTAAGGAACAATTTGTTCACTTAAATTTGATATGACAATAAACCAAAATAGTTTATAATTTTGAGTTTGAATTATAATAATATGATATAGGTATTATTTAAATTATTATTTTCGTTTACCAATTTAATTATTGATTAAGGTGGTGAATAGATATCTGCAGAAGCACAAGAATATTTTCATAAGAGCATATTGCATTTTATCAATCATTAAATAAAAATGTGATTACCGGATTTTAGAGTTAACATAAAGCCATAAACGTATACAGTTAATTAGTAAATTCATCAAATACTATAATACCAACTAGATTTCTAAAACTCGAAAAGAGTTTGTTTTAAGACTGTCTGTTTTGATAACAACTAATTTAATTTAAAGTGTATTGTTATATTATATTATAATGCAATTAATAACTATAGTAAAATATATAATTGCATGACATTTAATACCTATATATGTATATAGCCATCTAGGCTAATATAAAATATATGAGGTGTATAATATATTTATGTATATAAAAATATAAAATATAAAGAATAATAACATTATATTGCTTTAAATTACTTCGCGCAAACCTAAGGTGATACCCGGCGTATAGTATAACATGCAAAAAGGTGCGTATTAAACTTGGCGTGGTGAAACGAAGACGGTCTCGCGTATTTTATAAATTGGGCTTTTAGGATTAAACTTATAAATGCTTCTACGTCACCTAGTTAACAGATTATCCGTGGCAATAAATATATAATTTAAGTCCAAAAAGTAAATGTAAAATAGTAGGTAATAATATGAAAACAAACTTACTCGTAAACATCTACTCTTCCGGTGAAACGTAGCTAGAGTGCCGCCATCGCCGAAGAAACAGCCATGTTCATCCATCTTCATTTAATCATCTCACCCCGATGAGCTGAAACTTGGAAGTATCGAAATATTTTATGAAAATAACCTGATCATAACGAAATTGGCTAGTTTGTGTATAAACTCACATTATAATATATACGATTTAACGAACTTTCTGTTTATATTGGTGGCTTATTATTTTTTTGTTCACTGAAATCAAACATACAATAATTTTATTTATAATACAATAGTATTTGCTGAAATTATTAGGATTGTTAACCGTCGCCGACGAATTTCGACAATTGACGATTGCCATAGATATTATAAAATATATTATTTACTATGATATCCATAGAACTTCTATATTATAGTATTATACTCAGTACCTATACAGTATATTGATAAATCCTTTCTTCTTTTACAGAAATCTTTGTCATCTGCAATGAACCTATTCTGGTTTTCTATTTCAATTATAGTTCGCATGCCAAATTTAAGTAGGTACTTGTCCAAAACTCGACTACCGGGAAATCATTGGTTTTTATGGTATAGCCTTACGAAGTTCACGATTTTCGGTGTTTTACGCACCCGTAAAGTTCGACTACCGGGAAATCATTGGTTTTTATGGTATAGCCTTACGAAGTTCACGATTTTCGGTGTTTTACGCACCCGTAAAGTTTACCGAGCGTAAGTATAACAAATTTATTTTTATTTTTAATCTAGGTAAATCAACGTTTTAAAATTGATGATGCAAAAATAATTCTGACACCCACCCATGGTGGTTTTATATAAAAAGTCGAGGGATGTTTTTGATTTCAATTGTTCGAGCAAGCGCAGTGTGCGAGTGACTACACCGGGTATATATAAAATACCAACAATTTCAATTAACTATAATATAACCAAATACTATAGATTAGAATACGAGAAGCCTTGTCCCCGGCTAATGACTTTAATGTTGAAGCCGTATCAATAAATAAAAAAAAAAAAAAAAAATACGAGAAGCTCTGTAGAAACCTGCTGGCGTCATAGCGCTAGAAAATGTATGTGATTGCCTATTCAGTCCCTTTCTCCTTATCACTTTTATGTACTCGTTAACTAATACAAATAATTTGGCGCCATATTTTACCTTTATTGTATTATATTATACACCTAGTTATTAATTTAACATATTATATCATAAATATAAAAATATTGTTCATACATATTTTATAATGTTCTCATACCTAAGTTCTATTTCTTTTATTATTTTGTATTTGTACATTGTACATAATATTATGACTTGAAATGATGGTGTACACTGTTGCAAATATTTAGTAGGTACCTACATTTTGTATATTGTTTTAATAATATTTTGTATTAATCTTTATGTCACACATTTCTCACTGTACATATTTTTTAGTTAGTATTATCAATATTTCGTGATAATTATATAATTATTTTTTCACAACTATAGATATCATTAAAATGTTTAAAACTTACCCGTATAACCGTGTAGAACTGTATCAAATTATTGTAAAAACAATAAGCTAACCATCAAATATTACTCTATGAAATAAACCTTGTTTTAGTAATCCAGTGTCCATAATCCATACAGCCATACACTTGATACAGGTAAATGGTAATGATGTATTGCACGTTTTATTATAAACTATGTATATATTTTTATATTTTAACACTAATAACACTATAATATTAAGTACCTAAAGGCTAATGGACTATTGGACTTAATTTAAAAATTAGAAAAAAGCTAAGTAGTTGTTCTTTTGTACTAATAACTTATCAGTTAATAGTTATCAGTGTCTAAAAAAGAAAAATTAAGGGGCTTATATAGGCAACCTACTATAATATGTAGCGCTACAGTGTCCCCTAGCAAATCTAAGAGCTTCCCGTATACTAATCTATAGTATTTGACTATAGTCTAAACGTGAAGTGTACTGACTGTCACTGTGTTATTTGTTACTGTGTGTTGTGTACCTAATTCATTGAAATTTGTATAAAACAATAAAAAATCAAATTATATTTGTTTAATAATTTAGTACATTTCTTAATCAGCATCAAAGCATTGACAATCATAATAAGGTAAACTATTATATTATTAAAAGGTCTGCAGTTAATCTAAATTCTTAAATTTATAGTTTTAAGTCAGTTAAAAAGTTAAATTTATATGTACCTACTAAAATATATTTTATAATACCTAACCTAATGGTATAAATTCTATTTAAATGTATATTTACTTTTGTCAAATTGTAGGTATATCTATTAAATATTTTTTTTTCAATGATTATCTTATTTAAATAAATAACTTGAATTTGTATTGCCATATTTTAATTATACTGAACTAATTTACCTTTATACTTGTATTATTTTATATGATCAGGATTTTTTTTCAGTGTAGGTAATAAAAAAGTAAGTTAAAAAGTAAAAAAAGTTAGTATGATGAAAAAGTGTTTACAGGACAAAAAAAATAATAAACATTAATTTAAAGCCAATACAAAACTATAACTATTAGACATAAAAAAATTAAAAAAATAATAACAGTAAAGGTAAAAACAATAGAATTAAAATAAATTTATGAAATTTCTATAACATTTTTACTTTACAGTAACTTAATTAAGAAAAATGAAGAGAACATCTATTGTTTTATTTTAAGAAGATTCTAGTAAAAATTCAGAAGAAAAAGCAAGTTCATCACCATCATCACAGTTAACTGAATTAGATGAAGAAGAAAATTGTGTTATAGAATCATCCAACTTACTTTCTGTAAAATCGTCCGCCGTAAAAGAGCGCCATTATAATATAAAGTGGGAACAAAAATACAAATGGCTAGTATATAATGAAGAAAAGGCCTGACGTTCCAACAGAAGATTTCTTGGACAAAACGGTAGATTTGTACGCAGCTAAAAAAGATCGCCGAATTCGATTTCTTTAGAACTTAAAACAATTTATTAACAGTAATAATATCATTTAAAATTAAAATTCAATAACTTTTAACTAAAAATAATGTAAAAATGTTTTTTTCTAGCTATTATTATTATTTATTTATTTTTTGTACCTATATTGAACTTAACATACATGTATTTAAAAATAAGGATTGGTTATATATAATAATACTATGTGTGTATGTAAAACTTTATGCGAAATGTTGGGTATGACGTATCTATTTAATTATAATGTTCACAGTCATAACAGACTACCTATTACAGTATAATAATGTGATATTGTGTAAATAAAATAATACGTATTATAATTGCCCCTCCGATTTTTTCAAAAGCCCCTCCGAAGAAAATTGTCTGAAAGAAACACGGTCCGTGTGGCGTGTAGATATAGGTAGTGAATCGTGTTGGTGTATTTGGTAGGTCGAATTTTAAAATTCTCAATAGTTTTCAAAAGCACCGGGAAAAACCACATAAAAATTAAGAAAAAACAGGAATTTTGACGAAATCGATTTTGGTTTTTGTTGTAACTTTAAAACAAATCAACGTTATCAAAAGCGAATAACTGTAGTTACATGAAATTTTCACCAGTCGTTTATATTTCCATTTTCTATACACGATCAAATTTTCAAAAAATTTTGATTTGTTTTGAACTGTTTAGGAATATTTTCTGTTTTCAATTTTATTAGTCTTTTTTTCTATGAATGTCAATAAAACTTTATTTGTTGGGTAAAAAAGCTTGACAATTTAATACAAGGCCTCTACTATATTGTTACAATGAAATTTGAAAAATATTAAAAATCTATAGTCACAGTTTTTGTTTATAAGCATTTAAAGTTCAAATATTGACAAAATACGGAATAATCACGAAAATTACCAAATTATTTTGAGTTAAGAATTCATAAAAATTTTTCTTTTTAAATCGAAGATTTAAAAATGCAATACAAGATTCCTCATAAGTTTGTGTAACTTTATCAAAAAAAAAAAATGTCTAAGCAAATCAAATTAAATTTTTATGAGCGTTTAAAATTCATATTTTTACAATATTGTATATTCATCACTCGATTTCTCTTGTAGCGGTTTTGTTATTTTATTGTTATTCAAAAACGAATAACTGTAGATACATGAAAATGTTTCTTAATGTTTACATTTTCATTTTCTATACACCATATTTTGACTCTTTTTGAACTGTTTACGGACATTGTCAGTTTTCAATTTTTTTAGTTTTTTTTTCTATAAATATCAATAAAATTTTGTTTGTTGGGTAAAAAAACGTGAAAAATTAATACAAAGCTCCTGATGTATTGTTACAATAGCAGTTGAAAAATATTAAAAATACATGGGCACAATTTTTTTTTATAAGCATTTAAAGTTCGAATTTTGACAAAATTTATCAAATTTTAAATTTTATAATTATTTTGTAGTTAAAAATTTATAAAATGTTCAACTTTTATAGCTAAGGTTTGAAAATTAAAAACAAGGTTCCACGTAAATAGGTAAATATATAAATTACTTTATTCACAATAATATCATCAAATATACTTGGTAATATCAAAGGTATCAAAAGTAATATATCATAGGCTGACTGACCATTTTCGCTCAGAATCTTTTTTCTTATACAATGTTATTATATCATTGAATTAAAATTTAACACCATCCATTACAGTAACCCACTTGTAACCTACTGTACAGCAGAGTGACACCCACTTTCCCACCTTTTTTTTTTTTAAATAGTTCAGCTAAACAACAAAATTATTTTTTTAAACCATAGTTAACGTAAATATTCCCGTTTTTTTGTTTACATTTTAAATTTGAGAACCCTTATAAAACAAACTAACACATCTATTAGAGTTATTCATATTAGAATAAAAAAAAAAAAACAATATTGTTATTTTTTAAAACCAACTGGTTTTGTGATAACATTTCGGTTTTTTCTTAATATGTTGTTTATTTCGATTATTTGAAACATAAAATAGGTCAATAAAATATACTTATTTATAGTTACAATAATTATTTGAAAATAAAAATAAAAAATCTTACCATATATGGCACATAATAAATGAATTACGATTTTATTATCAAAAAATAAATATCCAAATCCGTTAGCTGACCAATTTGTTTTAATTCGTGGAGGACTGAATTCAAGGACATTTCTACCAGTATCCAATCACCAGATCAAATGTCGTCAAAGTTCATCGACAGGTTTATCCGTTTGAAAACTCCATATTGGAACAGAGGATTTTCAATTGTTATTCTCACGTTTGTAGGTGAATCGTAAAATAGTTTGATAAGAATGTGCCACACTGGCTGCACAATTCTAACATTTCCAGCTTTTACCATCAGTAGACACTAAGTTGGTTAGGGTCGTTCTTTTTGAAACAGTAAGTTTCATATTTTTTATGGGTGGCAAATGTCTAAATAAAATGTACACATTTATATTTAACAACAAAATTAGGGTCATACAATAAAATAAAACAAATTAAGTCATAACATATTTAGAATCCTTACTTCAATTTTAAAATGTTTATGTAGAGAGAGTGTTGTACTTAGGTACCTTTCTTATTAAATATCCCCTTTTTTTTTGTGGTATCGAGAGCCAGAGGGGAACCGCGTTAGCATTACTTCCCCTCAACATTACTTACCCTCGAGCATTACTTCCCATAAACATTACTTCCCCTCGACATTACTTCCCCTAATCCTCTCATATTATTAAATATCCCTAACAGCTCTAGTTGTTAATATTTTATGTTAATACATATTAAAATTATTGTAGATATAATAAATCTTTAGGTATATGAATTTTTTTCCAAACTCTAAATCAGCAGCCTTCTGATATAATTTTATTTAAAAAAAAAATAAAAAAGGGGTCCAAGATACAACGTAAAAATGTATAATACTTTATAATGTACCTTGGCATTTACATTTTTTTCCAAACCCTAAATCAGCAGCCTTCTGATATAATTTTATTTAAAAAAAAAATAATAAAAGGGTCCAAGATACAACGTAAAAATGTATAATACTTTATAATGTACCTATGTACCTTGGCATTTACATTATAATATACATAGAAATAGAAAAAAAAAATGTCAAATATATTATTTAAAAAATAATAAATTACCTAAGAAATACAGTATATAGATAATATATAATCACTTCAATTTAGGATGAAAATATAGTTCAATCGCTTAAAACTTAAAAATTAATGATTTGGTCCAAGCTAAATGCATACACCAATTAGGAAAGAATATATCTTTTTAAACCTTAATACTAATTTTTGTATGAATTAACTGCACCATTAAATTCTATACAATACTCAACGTAAAATGGCACTAACCTTAAGAACTTCTATCACAAAATTAAATGTTGAAAATAAAATTTTAAAAAAAAAACTAAAAAACTTTATTTTGAAAGGCCAAATTAAGATTTTTTATTATAAATTTATGAGTGATTTTATTGTTCTAACTATGGATATATTTCAATGTTGTAAAACTATTGACTACAATTTCTTCTACGAATTAATACTTTACCAATTATTAAGGAAGAAATGAATATAAGACCAAGCTCTATATTTTAAAAATTGGTCAATTTTTTTTTTAATTTCTGAACATTATAAACATATGACATATTGGCCTTTCTTGTACCAACTTTGTATGTAGGTACTATGAATTGGCATATTGCTCTGTCCATCTATAATTTCGAATTCAACATTAGTCAGATAATATTTATGTAAGATTATATTACAATATCTATTATTATAGATTATTGTTTTATACAGATTCAATAATTCTTCAGTTTCAAGGGCACTCATTAATGCTGTATTTATGGAAGTATTATAAAAAAAAGGTGGATAAGTGGATGTCGCTCTGCTGTACGGTAGGTTACAAGTGGGTCACTGTAATGGATGGTGTTAAATTTGAATTCAATGATATAATATCATTGTATAAGAAAAACGATTCTGAGCGAAAACGGTCAGTCACCCTATGATATTACCAAGTATATTTGATGATATTATTGTGAATAAAGTAATTTATATATAACCTATTAACGTGGAGCCTTGTTTTAAATTTTCAATCCTTAGCCATAAAAGTTAAACATTTTATAAATTTTTAACCACAAAATAATTAATAAATTATAAATTTGATAAATGTTGTCAAAATTTGAACTTTAAATGCTTATAAAAAAAAATTGTGCAAATGTATTTTTAATATTTTTCAACTGCTATTAAAACGATATATCAGGAGTCTAATATTAAATTTTCATGCTTTTTTACCCAACAAATAAAAATTTATTGATATTTATAGAAAAAAAAACTAAAAAAATTGAAAACTGACAATGTCCGTAAACAGCTCAAATAGAGTCAAAATATTTTCAAAATTGTATGGTGTATAGAAAATGCTAATATAAACATTCAGTGAAATTTTCAAGTATCTACAGTCATTCGTTTTTTAATTACAATAAAATAAAAAAATCGTTACATGAGAAATCGAGTAAATATCAAATGTTGTAAAAATATAAATTTCAGACGCTCATAAAAATTTAATTTAAGTTTCTTCTAGACATTTTTTTTTTGATAAAGGTAGACAAACTTATGAGTAATCTTATATTACATTTTCAAATCTTAGATTTAAAAAGAAAAATTTTTATGAATTCTCATCAAAATAATTTGCTATTTTTCGTGATTTTTCCGTATTTTGTCAAAATTTGAACTTTAAATGCTTATAATTAAAAACTGTGACTAAGGATTTTTAATTTTTTTCATCTGCCTTTGAAACAATAAACTAGGAGCCTTCCATTAAATTTTCAAGCTTTTTTACTCAATAGATAAAATTTTATTGATATTTATAGAAAAAAAAACTAAAAAAATTGAAAACTGACAATGGCTGTAAACAGCTCAAAAAGAGTCAAAAGAAAATTTTATGGTGTATAGAAAATGCTAATATAAACAACCAGTGAAAATTTCATGCATCTACGGTCATTTGTTTTAGAGTTACACCAATAACCAAAATCGATTTTGTTAAAAATCGATTTTGCGTAAAAATTCCCGTTTTTCCTTAATTTTTCTTTTGTTTTTCACATCGCTTTTGAAAACTACTGGGAAATTAAAATTTTGACCTCCCCAATGCACCAACGATATTCACTTTCCCATCGAACAAGATACTGAAGTCGAAAATCGAAGCATTATTTCGACTACTTATCGTGTACACAGACACAAAAATAAAAAAATAAAAAAAAAAATAAAAAAAAAAACACACATCATTGTAAAATCAATACATTCATCGTTTCACTCAGAATCTAAAAATAATGTAAGTACCTATTAAATTTAATCCAGGCCGTAACAGGTAAGGGTACAGAGGACCAGAACCTGCCATTTTTTTAAGCTACCTAGAAAAATTTTAGCTGTAGATATTGTTTCTTGACTATTTTTATAAGAATAATTTAAAATGTCATATTACAAAAATACCGAGAATAAAGAGTGTCCAAAGTCCGAATTGCTGTTTTCTATTGTTTAGACTGTTTAGATACTGTTCAAACACAGCGCTACGTTCTTCTGGAATCTCCTTAAGACGGTCAATCATATCGGACTTCCCATGGAAGTCATTTTGTACTTCAATGCCTGTCATTGCGATTTTTTTATCATACTTCTGTGATATTTTAAAAGACTATAATTATTATGTAAGTATTTTTATAAGTATTTTTTAATATCCTACGAAGTATTTATATTTCGATTTTAGCGAAGTCATAATTACAATACAAATTGTGCTTATACACATATTTGTCTAAACAGATCGAATTGGATCAGCCTTTGAGAAAACACACAACCATTTTTTTGTCACTCTTATTCGTCCTAGTCGAATTAGTTCCGGGAATAACAGTATACTTTTCCGTCACAAATGTCAGAAAGCTTTTAAGTTGCACGATTTCCATTGCAATGAGCATAATATTTGTTCTGGAAGCTTTTAAGGTCAAAATTGTTTTGTTTTTATAGAGACCAATAAATTGGTAAGTTGAATAAATAAAAACCAATGAAGATAAAGATAAATAAATAAAGACCAATAAATTGAAAGTTTTAATATATTAGATAGATCCCAAATTTACAAGAAATGATAGTACCTATAGTGTTACTTTAATACTTTATATACACACACATAACACATGTCACCAGTGTCGGTCTCGTACCTACTTAAAGCCAGAGAATACCTAGGTACATACTATTTAATTGTATAGGATTCTCCAAAGAAGATACTGCAATAAGTATTGGACATAAACATGTCGTTAAACTACTTCGACTTTCCAAAAAACGAAATAATGTAGATAATCGTCAACAAAATGTGGAGTGTTTAGTGTGGTGGGAATGGATATAATATGCCACATAATTACATAAATAAACCATCGCAACCACCCACTGCGTACGATCCGCGGTCACTGAACTATATACATAATAGGTACACTGCTTATACACCTTTAGTTCAGTGTCCACGGTGGCACTAACATGACCGGGGGCCCTTGTTTATGATGCGTTATGAATAACAATATAATAGTTAATAACTCAATTACATTTACATTAGGTAATATAATTATTAATTAATATAGACATGATTGTATAACTAGTATAGACTATAGGTACCTATTTTCTTTATTATTAATTAAACATTAGTTATTATATCTTTAATGCTGAGAACCACTCAAATGGAAAAAAAGTAACACATTTTAACTTTATTTAAGTTATTAATTTCCCGAAAATTTTAACTTAACTTTTTAATATTTTTTATTTATTAATCCAGATTATTTTGAAAGGTACTTAACCCGCATTTTCTTACTATTTTAATGCCCCAATGAATGTAATGTACAAAATTGATCCAATTCGGTGGCAAAAACCACTCTCAAAGTTTAAAATAGAAACATTTTTTCTACTATAAAAACTATATCCGAACCATTTCAACGGCCATGATGGCTTAATTAATGCCTTGGACTTTACCACCTTGGTATTTACCACGATTTAAGATATACGTATTTATATATATGTAAGCTTTTACTTTTTATTTAATATTACTATATAATTATAACGATATTATCATAGGCCATAGTTTGTGTTGTTATCTTTCGCCACGAGAGTGGGCTATAGAATATATTTTTATCAATAATCAACTTGATGAAAATAATGCGAACTGTATTTGTATTTACTATTTTGTATACATACGGAATGATACAGAAGACGAAAATCTTTTAGAAAGTGTAATCAATGTGAGTTCAATGCTTTAAAATTATTTAGTTTAAAAGTAAACCAGAATATTAGGTTCTACTGTTTAAAATAACAACAATAATTTTAGTAAGTTTATTTGTAAATCATAAGTCATAACCAATAATCTGTATCAGTTTGAATATATCTACCTATGTGATTTTAATAATTTATTTAAATATGTTGATATATATGTAAAGCTATAAATATTAGAAAATAATATGATGAAGACTAATCATTGCACATAAAATGGGTACTTGCTGTAGTCGTCATTCACCAGATCCAACCCATCATCTGGGTAAATATCTATTATTGGAGATTAACTTTCAACTAGGTAACCTATATACTTTTATGTTTTATTATTTACTTTACAGTTTTACATCATGGTTTCAAAATACAAGATTCTATAGATGTCTTGAATAAAGGATCCAGTGAAGTGCGTTATGTGGCTGAATTGAATCGTCAACATGGAACAGCAAGCATTAAACGCCACGGTGTCGACATTATACGTACTCCAACATCAACACGTAATAATAATATTTAATTAATTTTTACAATTTTCATGTATTTATTCAAAATTATATTTTAGTTCATTCGTCTTTACATGGACGAATTGTGGTTGCTGTTTATAATTACCAGTCCAGGGAGATGTCTGATGTCTCCTTCGTTAAAGGAGATCGTATGGAACTATTAGATGATAGTGAACCAGATTGGTGGCGTGTTAGACATTTAAGAACAAATGAGGAAGGATTGATACCTTGGAATTTTGTTGCTGAAGAAAAATCAGTTGAGAGTGAAGAGTAAGTAACACTATTGAATATTGATACAATAACATTAATAAAATTAAAAATATTTTTAATAACTGCTTGCAGTTGGTTTTTTGGAAAAATATCTCGTAAAGAAGCTGAAAAACTTTTATTATCTGAAGAAAATCAAAGAGGGACATACTTAGTACGTGATTCGGAACATAATCCAAATGGCTTCTCGCTTAGTGTTAAAGACTGGGAAGGAGGTCGAGGGTATCATGTGAAACATTATAAAATAAAATCTCTTGATAATGGTGGTTATTACATTGCCACTAATCAGACTTTTTCTAGTCTTCCTGAGCTCATATCTGCCTATTCTAGTAAGAAATTTAGTATTTATTATTTTCATAATTTTTCATAATTTTATCTAATCTTGTATTATTTTTAGAAAATTCATTGGGATTATGTCATGTTTTGGCTCGTTCATGTTGTAAGCCACAACCACAGATTTGGGATCTAGGTCCTAATTTACGTGATCAGTGGGAAATAGATCGCAGTGAAATCCAATTAATTAGAAAACTTGGCCATGGTAATTTTGGGGAAGTTTGGTACGGTAAATGGCGAAATAATATTGAAGTAGCTGTGAAAACACTCAAACAAGGCTCTATGTCTACTCAAGCATTTTTACAAGAAGCTTCTATAATGAAAAAGTTTCGACATGATAGACTTGTTGCCCTTTATGCTGTTTGTTCAAAAGATGAACCTGTACTAATTATACAAGAATATATGTGTAATGGAAGTTTATTGGATTTTTTGCGAAATTGTGATAGTAAATATTTGCAATTTGGTGATTTAATCTATATTGCTGCTCAAGTTGCTAGCGGAATGGCATATTTGGAATTAAAACAATTAATTCATCGGTAAAATCACTAAAGATAAATTAATTAATGAACTGAACTATATTAATTGATAATTTTTTTTTAGGGATTTGGCTGCAAGAAATGTATTAATTGGAGAAAATAACATGGCTAAAATTTGTGACTTTGGTTTAGCGAGAATTATAGAAGATGATGAATATTGTCCTAGGCAAGGTACACGATTTCCTGTTAAGTGGACTGCACCTGAAGCTATTGTCTATGGACGTTTTTCAATTAAATCAGATGTATGGTCCTTTGGAATATTACTTATGGAATTATTTACGTATGGACAAGTCCCATACCCAGGTAATAAATTGGTTTTTTCATCTGAAACTTCTATTTTAAATTACATTTAAAATAAGTCATTTTCAATTTATACTATTTTAATATTTTAATTTAAAACATTTTTTAATAATAGATAGTTTATTTTAAGAATTTTATGATTTTATATGGCTATATACACATTTAAGTATAAAAATGTTTTCAAACATTATTGATCTCAGTTGGCATTTGAAATGTCTAAATACTTAATTTTTTTTTTTATAACATCTTACTTGGGCAACTAGGTGTTTTTTATGACATAACTTTGATATACAATTATTCATTTTACTGAATAACAAATTGAGGACTGTTAATAATTACATTCTTAAAATATAAAAGTAATTTATTCATTATTGTCTGATTCTATTTTATTTTAAATGAAAGTTTTTGTATGGATTAATTATTTAATTTAAGTTTTGTATTTTTTCTAACTTTTTTTTTTAATGTTTAAATTGAACATGTAGTGTTATTTATTAATTGAGTTTTAAATATCATTGAAGAAAACTCAGTATTTATGATTTTGATTGCATTTTACTCATGGCGATGAAACTGTTACAATTTACAACCTATAAAATTAACTTAAGATACAAAGCAACATTTTAGGACTTGAGAAACTTTCCGATTCGCCGAATTAGCCACTGCTATCAATGTTGTTATAAATATTATTAACTGTAATTATTTTTATAATTAATACTAAATAATACTACTATTCCAATGCCAAGGTGGCAATTTTTTATGATCAAATTTAGATTTTTTATGTAGTTTGGTTTCTTCAGATTCTATGACTTAATAATAAAGATTAAGTTATAAGATTCTGCTTGAATGTATAAATATTCCTAAATAAAGGTGTTCCTTGTAAATATAATATATTATATTTTAGGTATGCATGGTCGTGAAGTAATTGAACAAGTGGAACATGGATATCGTATGCCAAAGCCAGTATCTCATTTCATCCCTGATGATATCTACAGACTAATGTTACTGTGTTGGGACTCTGATCCAGATAAACGACCTACATTTGAGTTCCTGAATCATTATTTTGAAGACTTCACTATTACCTCAGAAATACCATACAGGGAAGTAAGTGATTAAATGATCAATTCTTGCACCAATACCAAATGTGCCATATTGGGTTGCTGCAAGTTCTTAAATTCTCTATTGTTAAATTAAGTAAATGTGATTCATGTTTAAATGACTCACTTAATTAAACAGTATTGATTTTAAAGAAAAACTTATAACTTAAACTATACTACTACTTTGGTTTATTATTATTTATTAACTAACTAACATTTATTTTATTTTTCTTAATTTTTTAGATCTCATTTTGTTTTGTTTTATTTTATTTTATAAATTGTACTTATTGATTGTTGTTATTACTTTTTCATTACATTTTGAACATTTTAACTTCATATTTTGCCAAACTTAACAAAAAAAAAAAATTAAGTTAGTGAATTATTATAATTTAAAATATTTTTATTGGACCCTAAGTACCTAATATTACCACTTATGTAATTTATTCATTAATAATTAAAAATTAAATTAATGTATTCAATATACAAGTATTAAAATTAATATACATGATGATTTTTAGTAAATAATTATACTCAGGTTTTTTGTTTAACAATGAAGTATATAAAAATGATGTTACAAACTTATTTGTAACAAATAATTTAATAGTATTCACTTTAAAAATTATTCTTTGTAAATATATTCTTAATATTTACTATACTTAAGTATAAATTAAAAATAGATTATTGTACATTGTGTCATAAGCAACATATATTTATAATTGTATTTAAGTGAAAAGGAAAAAATAAAATAATCATAATTTATCGAATAAAAAAATATACTTACATAAATTTGCAATTTAAAGTAACATATATTATATTGATAAATAATGCATTTATTTTTTGATTTATTTATTGCATTAATCACAGTTTTAATTGAAAAATTATCTTCTAAAACATAACTTTTTATGATTCAATGGTGTTCATGTGCAATTATATAAAATACTTTTTGAGCAATAGTTTCTAAAATGACTTTAAAAAAAAAATGGAGTTCCTCTGTAAATTATATATTTTTTAAATCTATTATCTTATATTATCAGTATTATTAAATAAGATAAGCATCAATTAATAACAGCTTATCATCACAAATTCACAGCATAATATTTTTAATAATTTATTGAGGCTTAATTAGGTTAGGTTCAACAGTTGAAGTCTCCCTTATGTACTTTTAGTTCTCCTTTATTTGTTTATCTACAAACACACAATGACAGTATTTCTATTTTCTCTATATAGTTTGAATTTATATAAGCAACAATGCATTTTAAAATTGAATATATATCATTTTAGTTATGAATTTGATTGTATAATTAATAATGTAAAATTGAATATTGAATGTACCAATAAACTTGAGTTATGAAATATAACTAGGGTTTAGGAATTATTAGACCATACTCGGGCTACCGAGAAAACGCTACTCGTTGAGGCATCCAAATGACGGAGCTCCGCGTTCTCGTACCCAAATTTCTCCCACTCTACCACCGTAAATTCCCCTACTCACTGCCAACGGTGGTGACGACCAAAGTTGGTGGCGGCCAGCGTACATGCAGATTTAGTGGTGGGAATGCGTGAGATTGGACGAGTTTTAGTTGCCGTCCAGTAGCAGTTTCTCGGTGGCCCGAGTATACATATTTTTAAATATATACATGCACAAATGCACAAGATACAATTTCAAATAATGCAGTTAATAATAATTTAATTTAAATAAATAAATATATACATAACCCATAGTCTATAATATTTGACACTTTTAATTAAAAATGTTTTTTGTTGTTGAAAAACAAATCTGTTGATTGACAATTATGATTAAACATTTTTCAGTTAATTTTTTTATTTAAGTTTAAAATTTGTGTTAAATTTATTACAACAGATTATTACACATCAACACAAAGACCCAGATACAATTATGAGTTTATAATAAGACAAAATTCTTATTAATATAAGTTTTATGGTCCATCTCAATCTGTGAATTAATTGTTTAAACTATAAACTTATAAATACATTAAATAAGTATTATTTAACTCTAAAAATAAAATTAATCAAATATATTAATTTAATTAAGATTTTTTTTAGTAATTTTAAAATAATTATTTTGTTTTTTTCCTGGCTTTAAATACTTTAACTTTGTTCAAATATGAATCCGTCCTAATATGCATCTATACAAAATTAATTAACATGACCTGTAGGTTATTATAAGCATACATATATCATGATATTTGTTCTATATTATGTGACTTACCGCCTACCGGGTTAAAATTGAGCCTTGTTTGTGACCCACCGGTATTATTGGGTTTAATATGTGACCTACCAAGACGACCTATTCAAAGAATAATAATTATATCTATTGCATACAGCTTGTATGCTACTGTTGTAATATCAGATAAATTAATCCTTGTTTATTAGAAGTGATGAACTATAACAGTGAATTATACAAAAAAAATTGTTCATCCATCGATTTAGGGACTCATACACAAATTATCAAAAGTTTATAAAAAGTATTAAAAACCAAAATTATATGAAAAAAAGGAACATCAGTTATAATGTTGCCACATGCATTTAATTGATGTTTTTTTAATTGTGACTTATTACACCAACAACAATTATAAATATTATCCAAAAATAATATGCTATAAATATATTAGGTACACATTTTTATTTTGTATTTGTATACTAATTAAAAAATTAAATAAACATGTTTTTTCACTACATTTTTGTTCTATGTCTAAAATTGGTTTTTTATAAAAAAATAATAATTAATCTGGGTGAAATTTATTTTTGTTAAATATCCTATATAATCTATAATTTGTAAAAAAAATTGTTGATAGATCATTATTCAAATACTGGTTAATAATGCCGTCTGATAAGTCACATATTGAACAAGTAGGTAATTATATAATTTGTATATTTATCTTTAAGGTAATCTTTCTCTAAATAATATAAATTATAAAAAAAATTATCAAGTTGAAAACAATTATTTATAATTAATATTATACGAATAACAAAAACATTTTTTGTACGCAAAAATGTATAACAAATTGCAAGTTAATAGTTTATATGCATATAAAAAAAATATATGTTTTCCATTTACAGTATGTTAACATACAAATTTACAAACCATATTTTTTATATTAAACCATCTGTCAATTAAGACATTTCAATAAGGTAAATGATAATCCTATAATATGAATATTAATTAGAGGCTATATTATGAATATCAATCTTATAAAATCAATCATGTGGACAATTAATAACAAAAATAAGTACATAAAAACAATTACAATTACCTATTTATTATTTATTTGTATAAATGTATTATAATAAATATTTTATTACTCACTCATGTAACTAAACTAGTTGTTAAAAACTTTCCACAATTGTCAACATCCATGTGCCTAATCTGAAAAATCTTTAAATATGATATTAATATATTATTAAAAACTAAAAACCCATTAAAAACTAAATATTTGCATGAAAATAATGTATACAAAAATCTTTTCTACACACAATAACAGAAATTATATAATTATCTCACTTTTAAAATCTATTATACTCTTTTTTGTACACTGATATAAAACAACAATTAAGGGATAATTATTAATAAAATATAACTTTCCTATACAGATGTCTATAGAAATACATAAATATAAGTTTATCAAAATTTCATTTTTTCCCTTGAAATAAGCGTTGAAAAATCAACCATGCCTGTTTCTGTTGTCAACTATAGTTAATTAATGAATATATTATTATGTAAAAACTAAAAGCATACAATTTCCGTCCCTAATTATTATAATGACATTTTAATATTCAGCTAAACATTTTAATGTCATGAACTCTTCTTATTTATTCATACAAAAGTTATTAATTTCATTGTTTGTTGTAAATTGAAAATTTTTCCATGAAGTTTAAATCAGTTCATCAAAATGATTATAACTTATATTATTATATAACTAATCATAAAATTGTTCTCACTTTAATTACAAAGTCTGTACATGTGTAGATATGCAAATACTGGAGTAACAAAATATACAATTTTGTACTGAACTAATCTGCAGAACACTGATTTTTTTAGTATTTTATTACTCTACTAGTCATTTAACATTTAATTAATGCAAATATTAAGAGTTTAAATAATATTTATTTATTTTTATATGAAAACAGTTGATACAGTTAATGATCTTAAAATTAAAATTATCAATATCTTAACAATCTTAGATCTGTATTTTTATTATGATATTATACCTAATTAAAAATAATACATTTTGTTTAAACAAAATGTAAAATATTGAGATGTTTTGAATAAGTGGATTTTGGTTATTGAAAATCAAATGTTTTCAATAATATATATCTTATGACAATTATTATATTCCTAAAACAATTATATTTAATTTCTGTATTTATATGTTTATTTGTTTCTCATATTATTAAAAATGAAATAGATGCATTTTTGATTTGACAAGTTTTGTATTCTTTAAAACAGGTTTATTTTTACCAAATATTTTACTTATACATTGTATGTACTTATCATTAATTCTTTTAATTCAAACAATGATTTATTTGTGTGCGTTTTTAAAATAAACTGTTTGAATATATTGTGAATTTTCACACTCTATAAAGCATTGTTTGTTTGTATATTCTATTGTGTTAATATCTATTTTACATATTAAATGTTTACTAAACCCAAAAGTAATAAGAATAACAACCACTAAATGCAATAGTTGCTTAATCGAGCAATTAAAACATTTCGTTATTTTTTTTGTTCTAGTAGATTATTTAAATTTTAAATTGTAAGCAGAACGATTTTTTTTTTTTGTGTCAGGCATCACAGTTTGGGGCAGTAACACTGATTTGATTTTCTTCAACAGTATCTTGTTGACTTGTTCAGTTGTTTGATGGGAAAGTGTATCTAGTTAGTGCATTTGGGAGGTCAAAATTTAAAATTTTCAATAGTTTTAAAAAGCGCCGGGAAAAACAAAATAAAAAAAAACGGAAATCTTTACACAAATTAGGTTTTTGTTAAAATCGATTTTGGTTTTTGATGTAACTCTAAAACAAATGACCGTACAATCGTACATACATGACATTTTCACTGAATGTTTATTTTAGCATTTTAAAAATATTTTAACTGGTTTTTAGTTTTTTACAGACAATTTCAGTTTCCAATTTTTAAATTTTTTTTTCTATAAATGTCAATAAAATTTTATTTGTTGGCTAAAAAAGCTTGAAAATTTAATACAAGGCTCCTAATATATTTTTATAATGGAATATGAAAAATACTTAAAATTCTTACTCACAATTTTTTTTTGTAAGCATTTAAGAGGATGTCAGGGCACTCTCTCCGGCCTAAGATAGACAAAACGCATTGGCGCAGAATCGTTGTTTCTATGTTTTTAAGTAATCTTAGAGTAAAACCACCCATTACAAAAAAGATAGAGAATAACATTTTTGAGGGAATAAGATATCGATTTCTCTAAATATTGTTTCAAAACAATTTAAACATCATTTAAATTTACAACATTTTCTTGTTTATTTTGAAAGTCGAATACAAAGTCAAATAACAATAAAATATCAAATCGACATGTCATTCTCTCTAAAATATTATTCTCTATCTCTTTTGTAATGGGTGATTTTACCCTAAGATTACTTAAAAACATAGAAAAAACGATTCTGCGAAAATGCGTTTGGTCTATGTTACGCGTGGGTCAAAGAGAGAAAACAAATAGTGCGCTGACATCCTCTTAAAGTTCAAATCTTGAACGTCGTATACTTGCGTATACCCTCCACTACACCACTTTATAACATATATTATAATAAAATAAATTATTAATAGGTCTGTGGTCGTATGGTTTATTGACCCATGCTAAATAATATTAAATATCTATGCTCTACAGTCTACACTCTACACCATCACCATGGTCTAAGAAGATAATATCTTCTACCTAAGACCGTGCTCTACACAGTGCACGATGGAGCTATTGTCACGGCATTATGTACGATATACTCATGATATTATAATGGATCATGGATATTAAACCGACTTTTGTAATGTCTAAACTTCTGTATCATATGCGTAGCGTGTTGAATTTATATAGGGGGGCAATAGCCTATTATATTTCTGGTACACAACATATATTCTAAAAAATTACGGAATGGGGGGCTAAACAAAATTCCAAGTAGGCTATAGCCCCCTTAGACCCCCCCCCCCCCCCAGTGGCGTGGTGAACTAAACATTTTCCAGAGGCAAGTTAATATCCCAAGTATTTATGCATAATAATGTATTAATATATTAATATAATATAACAAATTATATTTCAGATCGTTATTGACTACCTATTGAGAATATCATATTAAATTTACTAGGGGACCCACTGGCTACCACCCACCCCTCTATTTAAGAAAAATTTCAAAGGCCATGGCCTCTGAAATAACCGTTTGCCACGCCACTGGGCCACTGCCCCCCCCCCCCTTCTACGCTTATGTTCTGTGGTTTATGTATAAATATCTGTGGGATATTATCATGCACGATGTAGAGAAAATACTCTCTCTTCTCTACATCGTGCTATCGTGGATATACAGATTACAGATATACGTTCGTGCTTAAAAGGACGTCATGCCCGCATGGCGCATGTCAAGTTAAATCCACCTTGGCGCATGTGAAGTCTCCGTTTTACACACGCACGGACATAGACAAAATGCGTTTACGCAGTCTATGTAGAACTCTGAACTCGCTCAATTTTGGTGTTAGAATAAAAACACTTATTACAAAATTAAAAGATGACAATATTTTGGAGGGCGGGACGGTGAGTTTTTTTTAAAAAGTTAAAATGTTTAAAAGTTAAAGGTGTTTTAAAATATTGAAATTGTTGCTATTTTTAAACGGTATAATGAATATATATATTATTATTATTATTATTATTTGTTATATTGGGCATAATGGAAAAAACGCAACAACTTGCTCTCAGAAATATTGTCACAATTCTATTTTATAATAGGTATTTTTACTCTAGAAACAAATTTGAGCGAGTTCTACAAACGAGTTTTGTCTATGTCGTATGTGTGTAAGACGGAGACTATACATGACGAGCGTAATTAAACGTTTTTTTTTATCGAAAAACATGGTTTTGTAATTCTAGGAATACGGCTCATTGAAGAGTTTTACAGTATAAATACCTATTACAAAAATTGTAGAGGAGAATTTTTTCTAGAATCATAAGAAGCCCGATTTTTGATAATTTGTTCCAATCGTCCAATATTGCATGGTAAATTAACACGTTATTTTTAACTTTTTATAGATTAATTATTTAACTAATTAATAAAAAGTATCGAAAATCGGGCTTTTAAGGGTCTAGAAAAAATTCTCCTCTACAATTTTTGTGATAGATATTTTAACTGTAAAACGCTTCAATAAGCCGTATTCCTGGAATTACGAAACCATGTTTTTATGCCATAAGTTGTCTACAATTACGCCCTCTTAAGATATTTTAATTCTTGCTTCAGTCCGTGCAGATAATAATATATTCGCTGGGTAATACTCGCACGGCCGCACCCGTCCGCCGTTCAGTAATGATAAAATTATTGGAAATGGTGATTTGTCTTGTTCGTCATCACTATTATCTATATAAGTTGATAAGTTGATAAGAAAATTATGTAATTTTACTTTTCGTCTTTTGATTCTACATATTCTACAATTTATTTTTGTAGTTATAGTTATTAGTTCTGCAAGACTACAAGTTGCATTGTGCATTTGAATTTTAAATATTCAATATTTTGATACTGGCTTTCACTTTTCATCGACTATCGGCATTCGAGAATTTAGATAGAGTTACTGTATCTTAATAATAATAATTAATAATTACCAAAAACTAAATATTAAAAAATTATTATTATACACCTAGGTGTTATATTTTGGTAACCAAACACGTAATTTTAAAATTAAAATAACAGACCGGGTCTGATTAGTGTTTAAAACTTATGTCCATCAATTGAAACATGTCAAAATCAGTTGATAAGAAAACACCGTGCCAAAATTCAATTTTGGATACTTTAAAAAAAGCTACCACAAGAAATTCGGATTGGCCCGACAAAGTAAATATAAACAGTTGAGAATATTATCTTAATTGCTTTTTTTTATTATACATAATATTTATGTTCATTATTAAATGGTTTATTAAGGATGAATTTCTTGATGTCATTTATTGGGCAAGGCAAATTCTCGGACTCATTGCTGGTCTATTATGGGGTCTCTTACCACTAAAAGGACTATTTGGATTAGGATTGTAAGATTTATAATTGTAAACTGTTTCAATACATTTTTATGTTACTGATAGTTTACTTGTTTAGATTTTTAGTGCTAAATGCTGTTTCATTATATGCATATTTTACCAATTTCCAACAAATTGATGAAGAAGAATTCGGTGGAGCTTGGGAATTAACAAAAGAAGGATTTGTTACTTCATTAGCAGGATTTTTGGTATGAAAAATATTTTATTATTTGAAGCTAATAAAATTAACTATTGCCTCCCAACCATCAAGGTGCTCTGTCAGCTTCAGAAATAGTAACCTTAGAATGCTTCTCTACTATTAAGGAATACCATAAGAAAATGTACATCATAGTTATATTTTTATTCAAAATTTACCTGTGAAATAATAATTTATATATTTTATCATGTGAAGTATACTAAAATTTAAAAAAAGTATAAAATCTGCAATATGCAATTAAATAAGAATACTGTAATATTAGTCCAATTTGTATAAATTTAATCAGATTTAATTTACCTGACAACAATAAAAAGTTGCAATATCAATTAAAACCGGTCTTTACTCATAAGTTTATAACTTGCTTACAAATAAAATTTGAGGTAAATTCACATTATTTAAGCTAATCAAACATAACTTGAATGGCTAATTTTGGAATGTTATGTGTTAAGACAGAGACAACACAATATGTGGGTATGACGTCTTCTTAATATATACAGATTTGTTTATGTTAATTTTTAACAAATAAAATAACACAATAAATCATGACAGAATCGACTATTACCACACTATCCCCAGTTGATTTATTCAATTCTATATAGTATGTATACATACAAATCAAAATATTAAATAATACCGAAAATATTATTGATTCACCTCAAATTGCAGCACAGATCACCTATTGGATTATAGTATATCATAGGCGACATCCTATCTGTTGCCCAGTAGAGTTAAAAACTCATCAACAATAATATATCAATTAATATTAGATTAAACTATGCAAGATTTATATCCAATTATTATTGGATTAAAATAAAAATATATTTGTAATTTTTCTGGTTTTATATAATATAATCAAATTGTATTGTCAATAAAATAATATAGTTTAAAAAAATAACTAATAATTCAATATAAATTTAAATTGTATTTCTGTATTATTTTCAGTTATCCTTAGCAAAGTTATCTTAGGGCCGTTCTTACTATGTCGATTAAGACTAACCGGCAGATTTCTATCGGTAACACTAAAGAAATTCTGCCGGTTAGTGTTATCAAACACTTAACCGGACATTGTAAGAACGGCACTTAATATGTTTAGAATCATATTAACACGTTGGCGACGAGGGCTGTTTTTGCTGTTCTGAACATAGAGTTTATAAAATTAAATAATATTGGCGACACCTTTGTCTATAAATAATGGAATGGAAAAATACCTTAATTTACAATATAATTGCATTTTCAACTTTGGAAGTTGATTTAAGTGGCAAATTATATGGGAGTCACCGGTGACTCCCTACGTCTTCAACGTGTTAAAAATCAAATTAATACTTAAATTTAATAATACATATATTGCATTAATTGAATTTAAATTAAATTAAATATACTGTTTTGTTTTATTTTAGGTGATGTGGATAATTGTGTATTCTGGAATGCATTTTGATTAGGTACAAAAATATTTCAGTAAAAAGTTTTGTATAATTGTTTTTATTGCAATGAATTAAATTATAACTTTCTGTACAAAATGTGTTTTCTACCTAAATATTTTTGAATTATAATAAATACATGAAGACTATTTGTCCTGAGTATTTTTATTTCCTTTGGGCCTAAGTTTTCTATCCAATACGTGTTTTATCTTTTCTTCTTCTTCTCCAACTTTCATCGCATACCGTTCTTTTGCAATGTCTAAACTTTCACTGAGTTGAACAATTTTTTTCTAAATATGATTAAAATGTATTATAATTATTATTTATATTTATAACACTCAATATTAACTTACAGCATATTCTCTTTGAAGCAAAAGTTTTCGTTTTTGTTTCATTCCAAATGGGGTAGGACGCCCATCCAAAAAAATGTAATCAGCACCATCCGTTAGAACTCCTCTATCCATTGGGTTCAGAGGCAGTTTTTTTCTGTAAATAAAAGTTGTCAACTTTTGTTTGACTACCAAATAAACAATATAATACAAGGAAACTAGGTTTTGATAAACTTTAATTTCCAAGTGTAAAGTCTAAGTTGCTTAAAATGGATACTGGTTTTTTTTTTTTTATTTAAACTTAGTACTATACTTAGTCACAACAATTAAAATATTAGTATGGTGGATTTCTTTCATTAATTACGTAAAGGCGTAGAAGGCAAAAATTATAGAAAAACGCTACAATTTGAATATATTATAAGACAAATATTGAATAACCAAGCATATAATTTATACAAGTAAGTTAAGGGGAAGGCAAATAACAAAGAAGTGTGGAAGATTGCTGGAAACCAATCTGAGAATTGATTACAGGAAGAATATTTATTTTTTTGTTAAGAGAATATATTTTTAATATTGGAAGGGGTGTTGTTGTGGATTGTGCAAAAGTGGAGTCATATTGACAAGAAAATAAAAATAAACAACTATTTTATAATAAATTTGTATTGATAAATCATTATTCCTATTCAAGTATATTGATTATCACAATATTCTGTTATGGAATTGGTGTACATATTGCTTAAATGTAATTGGGAAACGGCTAATATAAATTGAATATTATAAATTATAACAAAATATATACAGACATAAATATTTAGCTACTTACAAAGTTCTCCAAGACATATCTAATCTTAAACAATAACTAGTTGAAAAATATCTGATATTTCTAAACAGATTGATGCCTAACATTTTAAATATTTTAATTATTATTATTTTGTTGATTATGTAATGCAATATAACAAAATTTAGTATTTTAAATTCCCAACTTCCTTCAGTAGTAAAACGAACTTAGTAAAGTCTGTCAGTGAAAACTGAAGAGTCAAGATATATATACTTATCTACGGCCAAGAGTGAAGAACTGAAAAATGAAGAAGTGAAGACATCCGCGGTTAATGCTTAATGCTTATCGCTTATCAGTGGACCACAACAAGACAATGTTATCGCTACCGGGTAACAGTGTAGCACCGAATACAGTACTATTTAGTAATCAGTTCAATGAGCCCGGTAGCCACTATTATAATATCCCATAGAATAAAGATAGCCCTGCGAAGATTATTCCCTGCGCCAGCAACAAGCTTCTTAACAGTAAACAGTTCTCACCACTTCCAATAAACTCGTTAAATTCCTCATCTGCATTTGTTCATTGTTGTTAATAGGTGGTCTGGTGGTATTGGATAGGTATTAGGTAATAGTTTTTGGAAATCCCGTAGTTAATGTTCATTAATGACTGTAGTGATTACTGACTAGTGACTACTAACATATTTGAGTTTTTATTCTGTGGTGCAACGAATTGTTATTGAAGTAAATATGGATACTCAAAAAACATTAGATAGTTTCATCAAAAGTAGAAAAAGGCCAACCATTGAAGATGGTTTGCATAAAAAGGAACTACTGAACAATACATTTGGAATAAATAAACCAACTAGAAAATTATCATTTGATTCTACCGTGCAGCAAACTGTTAAAAAACAAAAGGTTAGTTAACTATTTAGTACTTAACTATATTAGTATATTATATAAGAATTATACTGATATTATTATATTTTTTTATTTTAATGGTGATCATAATGTTTACATGACATGCAATTAACCAAAAAAGTACATAGTAAATGTACCTATATTTTGATTAAATATGCTGAAATTAGTTATTTTATGTTGAAAAATATTTCTCCATTTATGGAATAATTTAGTTTCATACAGTAATCCAGTTTAGTTTAAATGATACCTAACTTAACGAATAACCATCTATAATAGATGTCTGACCAATTACTTTTATATCTCTAAAAACGATAACTTTATTGCGTGTTTAATGTAGAGATGGGTGTGCGGTAGGTTCAAGCCAATGCATGAAAGGAATCTTTTTATGGGCATAGTAAAATGTATGTATATATTTATTATAATAATATGTTTGAACATTTTATTTGTTGTGATACTGAAATAAAATTAAAAATACTTGTGTGTACCACTGCATCAATTTTATTCATCCAACATAAAATATATTGTGTATAAAATATGTATTATGATTTATGACTAAAGACATTAATAGGTTGGTTATACATAATATATACATCATTTTATACATGGCTACCGATGGTAAACCAGATACTAATACTAGTAATGAATCTATCCATTCGTGGCTTAGAAAACCAAAAATTATATAAAATCATTTAATAGGTTTTTCTCCTTATTGAAATTATTCAGTGTAATACCAGTTAAAAGTATTGTTCCTGTAAACGGGTTATTTTAAATATTAACAATAGTAAATAATAAACTAAGAAGTACTATGCACCAAGACCGGCTTAATAGTTTATTATTAATGTTTACTTTTAACTTTTATTTTTAACTTCAAAAATTAGCACGTTAATGTTATGTGCACAGAAAACTTGATTTTATTTATACATATAAATAATACACAGTTCTTAATAATTACAATATTACAATGTATGTTGATGTGTTGTAAAAAAATTATGGGCACTGTCCAAGTTTGGTGCACTAATTGTTCCAGGCTCGACCAGAAATTGAAGTCTGCACTCGCCTATGCATATAGATAAAAAAATATCCTATTAAAAATAATATATCTATACATGTGTAACTAAATAATTGTGTATTTAACTACAAGTATTCCTCTATGGTGAAAATAAATTTAAATACAACATTTTCATTACTAATGTACAAATCATTGATTATAAATACTAGTATTTACTATTTATAATCAATGGTAAAAATTAATTTGGCACTAAAACCTTTCTTTAGGTAATGAATAACTGTCTATAAAGGACACTTTTGATGATCTTGTGATTATCTGTTACAAATTCTAGAGACTTGGAACTATAGACTGAAAATAAATGTACGTATTACGTATTATCATATAAGATAATGGATGTATTTGTCATTTGATATATTACGCATTATTTTATAATGAAAAACCTGTGTAGCTTAAGCAACCTTAGCCTTCAAAGTTCAAACTTGTATCTATTGCAAGATAAAACAAGCAACAACTGTGGCATTACTTTAAAGAAAAAAATTAAACAATTTAAAACCAACAAATTTTTTACACTTAAATTCTAAAAGACATTGTATCTATCAAAACGATGGACTGCATTATATAGGTGCATGTATCTCATAACATAATTTATAATTTATTATTCTGTAGAATGTATAATATGTATATTATTTATTATTTAAATTATTTTTAGGTTGAAACTGGAATTATACAAAAAATTGGCCAAAATAATCTAAATGCTTCTGTTGTTAATAATGTTACTGTTGCTGAAAATATTGTGGAGAAAAAGGAGACTGAAAATGAAGTCCGCTCAGAGAGAGAAACAACTCCGGATCAATCACCATCAACTAAGGCCAAATTACGTAAAGTATGTTTGTCAATAGTTGTATTATTCGAGTGTGATTAATAACTAGATAAACAATTAAATTCCCATCAATTTTATTTATTATAAAATTAACAATTTTTCTATAACTGGTAATAAGTTGAAAAAGGTTTTCTTTCATTTGTATGATACATATAATTATGTATAATGATGATACAAAGATAATCTTATTAACCTTGACTATTGTCCATACCAGATAAAATCAAATCTGACAAAACAATAAAAATAATGAATATTGTTAATCCAAACAATTATTATAAGCTCATATATATTTAATTAATTTAGGAATTGGATTTGGGTGAGTTTCGTAAAATTCTTCGTCGTAAACACAACCTTAAGAAATTACAAGAAAAGATCAACTCAGTGGAACAATCACAAATTGATCTTAACTCTGCAAAATCTAAAGTAGATGCTGCCAAAAGCCATTATTTATCATCGTTTAAATCAGTTGATCTCCTGGTTGACACTAGCCCCGTAAAAGTTGGATCAAGTCCAATAAAACGATCGCAACTTAAACCTACAGCCTTATTTCTCACTCCAACCCAATCTATGGTTAGTCCTAGAAAAGTAATGATGTCCACTCAGATGACACAAGCCAAAGAATATGTTTCGCCTAGAAAGTTATTAGATGAAGTAGGATCTCTTTTAGCTATGTCACCATCAAAACGATATGCTGCATTGGCTGATTCTAAAGCATTACCATTGCCTTTGAAGTACCGTATTTTGGATGAATTATTCAAAGCTTTGGAAACGGTTTCGTCTATGATGTTTAGTAGAAAAGAAAAAATAACTTTTAATAAACTCAAACGTGGTATTCAACAAATGACCAGAAAGTAATCATTTAAATATTAAAATATACTTTAATTTTTATATACCGAATAATTGTTCAATATTTAATTTTTATTTTTAGAAATTTTACTGAATTGCATTTGGCTCAAATTAAAACTGTTGTACCAGATTTATTTAAGTTTGCATTGGTAAAATCGCCAAAAGAGAAATCTAGTTTTGAATTAGTAATAACTCCAAACTATGGTAAATATTTGATTATATAGTAATTCATTTTATACTAAGATTATTAAATTTTGATATTAATTAGGCTCAGTGAACGAAGATAACATTAACTTAATTGAACTAACAACTCAGAGGAAAAAGACATTTTCTAATGCACTACTTGACATTTTGAAGGAGCATCATGAAGTATAGTTTAATAATAATTGTAGCTAATTAAATTTAATTAAAATAACTATTTTTTTCTTGTTTCTAGAAATATTTGTGTAAATTAACTCCACCTATTGTGATTGCCAAAGACAAAATAACCAGATGGCATCCTGAGTTTGATGTTGAAACCGTGGAAGATATCATTCCTTCAACATTACCCAAAATTGAAATTAACAAACCAAAAATAGTAACGGCCAAAGATTTATTGGGTATTTAACATTTAGCTTAGCAAAAATATTTAAATTATGTAAATTAAGTAATAAATTGAAATAGATTAATTACTGCTTAATTTGTTTTTAGACAAATCTCATTCCTTGTTTGTTTACAATAATCGTTTAAACCGGACTGTCACAACAATGAACAATGAAAATAAAAATTTAACTGAAAAAAAATTCCCAACAACAGATGCAAAAAATGCTTTAGAAGGAGCACTTAAAGGGATTCCTAAATCATTTTTACTTAAGGTATTTTTTTCAGTATTTTAATTTTTACATTTATACTCAAATATTTTTATAAAGATTCAGGAAAAGCAAGCAGAAAAAGCTAAGGAATTGATGACACGGTCGGTGGGTCAATTAGATGAGGATAGAATGATGAACCGATTACCAGATATTGCAAGAAGAATGCGTACCTATTTTGTACAACTTCAAAGAAATGTTCTACCATTCAAAAAAAATCATCGGTCAATTGAAGCAGAGTTACCCCGAGTCTATGACAGACCGTAATTAAATATTTGTTTTCCTTATTTCCTTTATTGTTTTATCAATTTTTTTTATTGATAGTAACTATTTTATTACTATTTTAGAAGAATGGAAAGCTCACTTAAATCTTCTTCAAGAAAAAGTACCTCATTGGATTGTATCAAAAAGCTTAGATGGAATTGAACACATTCGAATTGATAAAAAAGTTGAATTTGAAGAAACTGTAATTAAAACATTACAAAAATAATTTTGATTTAACAGACTTTAATTTTCTTTAGTTTTATTTATTACAATATATACTTTTATTTCCAGCCATTTATTTTGAAAATTTTTTTTAGATCATGTAACCACCTGTTTGCCAAATTTTTAAATACTTTTTCAACTATATTGTATAAATAACTAATAAGAAATAGAAAAGTAATGTATTATACTTTTAAAATAATCTATTTGATATATTATTTTTTAATAACAGTTTTATTTTGCTCCAAAATGTTTTAATTTGTATACTTTATTTATACATATATCATATGTACAATATTGTTACTATTCCACTTATCAAAATCATATGACTTATCTTTTTGAACTTAATATGTAATATTTGTATAGGTTATTTATTTAATAATCTATATATTTTAAAGTATTTAAACTTAACAATTCTTGAAGATTTTTAATTAAATTCAATAAAAATCAAGTATACAGCGGGCACATGATTTAAATAAAAAAAATATACAATATTTAAATTCAAGCCGAAAATGATTAAATTTTTTATTGTATAAATAACAGTATTTTTGTTTTAACAAGTTCAAAATTTAAATTTTAAAACATTTACTTTAACCTTATATAATATTATCATGTACAAACAATACAAAATATTATCATTCTATTAATTTACTTTAAGAATCTTATATTGATATTTTCAAGTTTTATGTTAATTTACGAATTGTACAACATAGAAGTTTCAGCTATCATGATAAAAATATTTTTAGTAATAAAATAACCTTTTGCAGTTACACATACTCTGTTGTATTTGATATACTTATACCAATTATGCTCGTTTGTAATACCAAATTATTTTTCAAACCGGAATTAGTATTTATATCAAATTAATTAAATATAGTAACTCCATATTATAATCTATTAATATGGATGGGTTTGTTTTGTTTTTATTTACTATTTAGTATTTAAATTAATGGATCAGCCATTAGGTATGTTGGTTATTTTGTAAAATGAACAACCAAATAATTAAAAAATTATGCTATCAAATTGAAATGTTCACTTTATAAAAGTGTCTTATAGCATATGTTTTATTTTGAAATTGTATGGACTAGACAATAATAACAGTATAGATATAAAGTTTTGATTTGGAAAATCTGAATGATAGTAACAATGCACCATACTAAGAGCCCGTATTAGAATAGTGAAACTAAGGTTAAACCACCGAATTTGGTCGGTAAAATCAGTAGGTTAAGCGTAACTGAGGTTGAAACCATGATTGTAAAACGGGCCCTTAGTTAAATTACTAATTAGTGATACATTCATCAGCATACACACTTTGATAAGTTTTTTCAGGTCTCACTTAATTTCTCAGTCAAATCACAGACCTGGACTATTTGACAATCCATGGATACCTAATTAGTAAAATATATATTATTCACTTATTAGAATATTTCAATTTTTTTTTAAACTTCTGGTATATGCATGTGCTTGTAAGATTTGCTTTTTTAATACTTTAATCAGGTTTATGTGTACCCCTATTTCTTTATTTTGACATTAAAGTTAGATATGACCAAAATCCAATTTTGCTGCATGTGAACTATTTGAAATCTAATCATAAATATGTTTTTTATACATTTTATTCAATTTATTTAAATAGGAATTGATATTTAAAAATTAATTTGACCTTCAGGTCAAACCTTTTTTTTTGTTTAAGGTAGGAAAACTTATGAAGAATCTTATATTCAATTTTTAAATCTTATACATCAATAGAAAAATTTTAATTCAAAATAATTTCCAAATTTCCGTGATTTTGACAAATTGTATCGTAACTTCAGACGCTCATTAAATATATTATTGTAGATTTACAATAATTATTATTTTTAATTTACACAAATAACAACAATTAAGGAATCTTGTATTACATTAATAATTATATTACAAGTACCCGCCTAATTTGACTCATTGACCATTTTTTTCGTAGATATATGAAATTTTCACTAAATATTTGTATTTTCTATTAATTCTATACACCATAAAACGTTCAAAATATTTTGTCTTGTTTTGAGCTGTTTACGGGCATTTTCAGTTTACAATTTTTTTAGGTTTTTTTTCTAAAGATGTCATTATGTCAATAACATTTTATTCATTGGGTCAAAAAGCTTGAAAATTGAATACAGAACTGTTAATATATTGGAACAATGGTAGTTGAAAAATTTTAAAACTACGCATAGTCACAATTATTTTTTAAAAGTATTTAAAATTCAAATTTTGACAAAATACGTTGAAATCACGAAAATGTAGACATTTTTTTGAGTTAAATTCATAAAAACTTTTATTTTTAAATCTAAGATTTGAAAATGTAATACAAGATTCATCATAAGTGACTAAATTTATTAAAAAAAAATCGCTACTAGAAAGTCAAATTAAATTTTTATTAACGTTTGAAGTTCATATTTTTACAACATTGGATATTCACTCGATTTCTCATGAGTGATTTTCTTATTTTGTTGTAATTTAAAAACGAATAATTGTATATGTACTATAGGCTATAGACACTCGGGATTTATATCACATATTTATTTTATCAATTCCTATACTTGATACAATCTTGAAAATATTTTGACTTGTTTTGAGCTGTTTACGGACAATTTCCAATTAAAATTTTTTTAGTTTTTTTTTCTATAAATATCAATAAAATGGACAATGGTACCATGACAAAATTCTGAATAGATACCACCACGATGTAGAGAAGATATTATAGTATATCATTAATCGTTATAGGTACCTACTAGCTACTACCATCGACGATAGAACATTCTATGCTAGTATGCTACTACCTTTCTTCTACATCATTTAAACTGCTTTTCCAACTTTTTCTTTATTTTCCCGCCTTATTATGCTTTTGTTATGATTATTACATAGCAGTATAATTGGGGATACACATTAACAAAACTCTGGTGAAAACAATTTGTACCTTCCAATTCGTGGTGTATCATAGAGTAGGTAATAAATTGTTCTATGGAAGTTTATATAGGAATCCCACTATCCCAGAAAAAAAATCCCCAGATTACAATATTACTCACAACCACATGCAACATGAACAAATATTTCTTAAACGTTAATTAGTATATATAATTATCATTTACCACATTATTAATATTCAATTACAAATACGTATATATTATATTATTAAAAAAAATATACATTATAAATAATATTTTGTTTTAAATATTATGTGTAATTCAACTTAATTAATTTAACAACTACTTCACAAATATAGCATATAAAAATATTTCGAATGATCGATACGTCAAATAATAAAGTTAAAAAAACATAGAATACAAAAATATGATACAAAATATAGGTAATAATAATGATAATTTATTAAATGTAGGCACGAGGCATATTACACATAATATATTATCGTAATTTAAAACAAAATTTTATTTATAATATATAATTTTTTTAATAACATAATATAATATAATATACGTATTTGTAATTAAATATTAATAATGTGGTAAATGGTAATTATAGATGGTAATTAACGTTTAAAAAATGTTTGTTCATGTTGCATATGGTTGTGAGTAATATTGTAGTCTGGGGATTTTTTTTCCTGGGGATTTTTTTTCCAATTACCGGTGCGTATAGATATAGTTTTATATTGGTTATTTTACTTCTTATAATAAATTAATTTTGGTATCGAAACTTTATACGCTTTTGTAGCTAACTTTATACATTGGTAAGTACAATTTCTACTAATATTATCAAATACATTCAAATATACTTCACTTAAAGGAAAATATATGCGAAAATACATACAATCTCCCGACTCCACGTAGGGGGAAACCCACCTAACCATCAGTACCATAGACCTGTTAACCTATTAATAGGTCTATGATATCACAGCAGCTGCTGCTGAACAATACAATGATGATAGTCAAATTTCTGATATCAAATTTTATAATTTTTATTGTTACAAAATGAATGTTTAATGTTTATCTGAATGATAAGTGATGAGTGATAACTATTAACTACTATGCACTGTCTTGTAATAACTAATAGTATAACTTTATTTTGTGCTAATAATTAATGAGTCACGACATGTTGGGTCTAATTTTTTTCATGTAAATATGTAATAAGTAATAACTACCGAATTTCATAAATAATAAATAATAATTAATTCATAATATAGTATATTAGTATATACAATATACATACATAGTAAACTTACAATTTGTTTGATCTCTTTCTAAAATTAACTCATCATTCATCATCCATTATTTTAAATCGTTGGTTGGATCACACATCAATACTATCATGTCCAGTATAGAATCAAAAATTAAAAGCAGATCTGCAAATTACAAACGTGGTAAAAACCGAGATGTCAATTTTCGAGACATCATGAGACATGTATGTAACAGTCTATTAATAATTTGTTTTTGTGTTTTGATTAAATATATTTATTTTTATTATTAGAGGTATAAAAGTATCATTAAGAACAAACGAGAGTCTCTTTTAGAAAAAGTTCGCAATGTTGCGTATGAAATGCGAGAAAATGAGGTCACTTCGTTTATTGACAAGACATGCATAAAGTAAGATTATTTCTTTAATATCTGAATAATGTATGTGTAATTATATTTTGTATTATATTTATATTTATTATTTTAAACTAGTTAAAGTTGACACTGTTGGAAGTCAGTCTTGACAATTCTATAGTCATATAAATATATATACTTGTATAGTTTTAAAACCTATCTGAGTTAGGACCTTATGGAGAATATTTGATGAATTAGAGAACCATGGCAAAGGTCTGACCATTTGACACCATGAATTATTCATTTTTATGTTCCTCTTGTTATTATCATCTTCCTTGCCCTACTAATCTCCAGTGTTGGGTATTAACTAGTAACGTTACGTAATTTCATTAGAATTATTTCAAAGTAACAAAAATTTTATACATAAAAAATTAATTACATATTTTTGATAAGTAATTTATAGTATAACGCGTTACAGTTTAGTCATACTAGTACCTATTGCAAATTGAAAAATAATAATAATATTATAAAATATGTCTATAAATGTCTAATGCGGGTATTAAATAGGTATTTATGTATTTAATTTGAACTCAGCACAATTCAGTTTTCAATGATCTTGACATAAATCCAATCTTTGGATTAATTAAATTTAATATTTATTATTTAATTTGATCTCTCTAATTACGACAATAGGTACTGGGAACGTTTCCTATGAATATCTATCGTGAACTGTTGTAATCTTGTTTGTCTTTAATTTTTATACGTTTCTAATTTCTATAAACTAAACATTATTAACACAGCTGTAGTCATATAAATGCAGTATATCCAATTTAGTTTTCTTTATTAATGTTATTTATTTTTAATACTCTCAAGAATTCAGAGTTCTACACAAACTATTCAATTTTATAATACTTATTACTATAATATTTACAATTTACATTAGAATATAATATTATTTTTCTGATAGGTATATTGTATATAATATCTAGTTATTTTTATATGTATACTAGTTTTTTAATTATTCATAGTATGTTAGTTCTAACTTAAATACTGTACTCTCCGCCCTTACAGGCGTTACTATCAATAAATAAAAAAATAAAATATTTATACTGATAAATGATAAATTAAAATATTTACATTGTAGCGCTAAAAATTATTGCACCTTTAAAAAAATGGCTTACCTATTTTCATGAACAATTATTATGATTTTATTCTCATATAATATTTAATAACACAATTGAGACCTATTAATTATTATTCTGTATTCGGTGTCATTCTATCGACAGATGTATGCCCGTATCGTGTATTCGTATTTAATATTTTTATGTATCATTCTTTTGTACATATTTTCAAACTATTATACCTTTTTACTACATTGTATTTCTAGTTAGGTTGCTTGTAAAATGACAATAAACTGCTTAGAAATTCCTCTTTTGTAACGAGGAAGTAACAGTTACTTTGTTATTTGGAAACTAAAGTAATTTAATTACAATTTTATTTGAGTAATGAGTAAAGTAACTTTATTACTTTTTAAAAGTAATTTGAAAACCTAACCTGAATTGTCTTACGTGCGTAAGGATTCTTCTATAACCATGATAATATTATAAAATATATTACGTACTATAAATCAGGGATGGCCACTAACCTTAATTTTGGGAGCCGCAAATTTATAAATCTAATTCGAGGCAAGCCACAACCTGTTATAATTGTCATCGTCTGGCGCGGTCAAAACAAATTGTGACTAATTTGAGCTACACATACTGAAAAGCACCCCTGATTCTAAGACACTTATATTAATTAATTTTACTCTTAGCTTGGTTAGGAAAAGCCGCACGAAACTGATTTAAGAGCCTTGTTGTGGCCACTCTTACTATATATTATTAGTTAAATCTACTCTAATACTATAGTATATTATTAAATAATATTAAAAATGCTTAAATGTGTAATAAAACAATTTTTTTTATATATTTATCTGTATAACAAGAATTGATGTGGATGAAGATGATGGATTTCATTCTCTGGACGAAGAAGATAAAATATTTGATGAAATTAAACAGGAAATTTTAGATGAAGAAAGTATGTATTGAACATAGTAAAATTATATTTTCATGGTAGTATGTTTTACTTTACAAATGTATGTATTTATATTTTAGTGAAATGGATATGTGAACAAGATATCGATTATAATGTATATTTACAGCATTTACACAATAGTTCGATTGAATGTCCTGTTTGCCGCACAGGCAACCTCTTAAAATCAACTATCAATACAATTTCTTGTGATATATGCCATACATCCATTCAGACATTCCTTGAAATTGATGCGTTAAAAAATAATATGGAAAATACAGTTGCTGAACATTCATCTGTTTGTCAATCACCAATTGAATGTATTGTTTTTCCGACACCTTATGATAATTCTATGTTTATGTTATGTAACATCTGTCAGTTCCTTTTTCAGATATCATAAGTTAGGTTACTAATAATAATAATCATAATATATAATAATATGTTTAAGCTGATGAATTATGTAAAACCTGTATTCAAAATTATTTTAATATTATGTCTATTTCATTTTCTCTGTAGATTAAAATTTTTAACAAACAAATATTTTGGGTGATTTATATTAATGTATTGACATAATTATAATATATAAAATATATCATATAATAATATTGTATTTTTTTATTATTTAAATAATTTATTGTTCCGTTAAGAGCTGTGAGTCACTGAAAAATTGAATTCAATTGACCATCTAATTGAATGGGTTATTATTCTATTGTGAGTTTACTATGTAGTCTACAGTTTCCTTTTTAAAACTACATGATGTAGTTCTAAGCTGGTTTAAAATAACTTTACTAATACTCATAAAATATATATCTTTTAACATCTGTGTGATGATGTTAATATTTGAGTGAAAAATGCACATTTTTTTTATAACCGTTTTTCTAATTTTAACTGTATTTGATGTAAAAGCACTGGAGAATTTCAAGGGTATACTATTATTTTTTTTACTTATTAATAATAATATATAATTTATACATTTTAATTAATGTTCATATTTTGAGAATAGAAAGATGTGAAATCCCAATTATGCGTGGTCCATGTCAAAATTGGATACATAAATGGTACTACGATTCTATTTTACACCAATGTAGAACTTACATAAGTGGTATTTGTAAAAGTGAAAATATATTTGATTCTGAGGCAGAATGTCTGTATTACTGTGTTGGTGCTAAAAGTAAACTTAATACATATTTTTAGCTTATTCAAATATTAACCCTTTTAATTTTTCCTAGACCATAACAATACATACTTTGTCTCAGAACCTGTTGAACAAAAATATGAATATGGTTCATCTACATTGGCACCAATAGCTCCAAGCGATAGAGGTGCAGAACTTACATTTTCTGAATCTGGTCATTATACTGTATTTATGATGGCTGAAAACAATGCGTTTATACAGCTTGATGGCAATCGTATTCCTACCTTTCAATTAAGGTAAAATTTGGCAACACCGTAATATTTTTATTCTTAAAATTTCTACTCATTTGATTCAAATAGGCTTTGTCGAGAAATATCATTCCAATTTCGTACACGTTTACCGCATGGATTACTTGTTTATCATAGTGTAAAGGACAGACCAACGGGTCTTCCTCCCTATGCTTTATACGTCATTGTTGAAAAGGGGCAACTTAAAGTAGTGCACGTCTATGGTAAACATTCAACCTCTGTAATAGTTGGAGAAGGTGAGTAAGAGATTTTAAATTTAGACAGTTATTGTAGCTATAATTGATAAAATAAATCTTCAAAAGATATGTTGAGTCTGAGAACACTAAAAATATTGAAATTATTTATAAACATAAGTTATAAGTAGTCATTAAGCTATAAGTTATAAGATTATAAAATCTATATTCATTGAACATATTTACAGAAAAAGCCTTTCAAAATGGTAGGTTATATTCAAACAAGTATTTGAGAAGTTAGCAGATTTTTGGTAAATTCATAAGGTTTAGATAATGTTTAGTTCAACTATGTTAGTCCAATCTTTTTGTCCTATAAACATAGGCGCAACTAGACCTCTAGTGGGGTGCTATAATATTTCTTATCTTAAAAACATAAAATTGATGGTATTTTACTATAACGATAGTTAAACCTAAAAAAACAAGGGGTGCAAAAGACCCTTTTGCACCTTTCTAGTTGCGCCAATGCCTATAAAGTAAAGGCCAGGATACACTATAGTTTAATATATTTTTCATCCAAAACACTCAGTTTAAAAAATGTATTATTTGGGCAAATTTTGATTACCATGGTTTCAATTATAGGATTTTATTGGTACATGTATTTTAAGGTATTATTCGTACTATAATTATTTCTTTAAAAATAATATTTTCATCTTAAAAGCTATGTGATTAAATATTATGCCATGAATAATTAAATCTAATAAGTACATATTTATCACAATAAATTCATTGCTTATAATTTATATTATAACTTTATAAGTTATAAACTATGGATTTTGTTATCAACATATCATTTGTTATAACAAACTAAATTTACAACAAATGTGTTGTTCTTATTAATTTGATTTTCTTAAGACTACACTCATGAAATAATAAAAAAAAAATAAAAGTACATTGGACCTAAAAAATAATTAGTAACACCAGGGACGCCCACAGCAATGTAGCTCAGGGGGGGGCAAAAAATTGCAGGTACCTGAATAGTAAATACTTATGGGAAGATTTACCGCTACATCTTTCATCTACTCATATTTTGTAATAATATCGTTAATAATTTTTTAAAAATCCAAACTAATTTAAGTTGATATAAAATTACACTATTAGTTCTATATTTATAAGAAAAAACACAATAAAATTTAAACAAAAAACAACTTTATTTGATTTGAATTAACATATTACATCATTACATGTTACATATTACATCATATTTATACATCATATTACATTTTATTCAAAAAGTAATGACAATCTCCTTTTGTTAGAAGCAAATAAATTGATTGATTTATCAATTTTTTGATTAAAAAATTTTTATCATCATACCTTTGGCAGTGTTTATTAATTAACCCCAAGCTACTCAGTCTTTTGTTTCCCATCCTATTTCTAATCCATGTCTTTAAACGGCGTAGAGTGCTGAAATTTAATAAAAAAGTTATTGTTAAATATGAATTTACACACAGAATAATATTTGTAAAAATATTTATTTAAAAACCATACCTAAACGATCTTTCTACTGAGCAGGAAGTTAAAGGTAAAGTAATTGCAGTTTGTATTGCTTGGCACACCGCTGGGTAATATGTGGTGTAATCGAGAATATCAATTAATTTCATGGTGGGTTCGACTTCTTTCTTTTTCCATAGATCATACCATGACAGTGCTTGCTCTTTAAAATTGTCTAGAAGTGAACCATAAAGTGTACAAATAAATTCAACACTTTCTACAAATTGTTGGTCGCTCATTAGTTTCATTTTTTTTGGGTGTAGGTTGTATAATATAAATATTTTTAATTTTTCTTCTGAAAATCTATCTTTTAGAGACATTATAACTGATTCCAAGTATGGTATAAATAAAGATTGTCTAAAATATACCTCCACATCGTTAGTTGGATAGTTTTCACGATGTACTTGTTTAACACTACGCCGTGGTAACTTTAACTGAAGACCTATTTTAGAAGCAACTAATTTTACTTCGTTAAATATTGTATTAAATATATTCTCATAATTATAAAAATTGACCTTATTGTGCCAATAATATTGGCTATTTATTATTTAAATATCCGGGTATTCTTGTAAGTTGTATTAACTTTAAAAATGCATACTTTTAGTAGGAATGTAATTAATTTAACCAGCAAAAACATTAAATTGTTATGATGGTAGTCGGAAGAATGTAATTTTAATAAAATATTAGCAAGAAATTAAATATAAATAATCCAATATAAGAGCTTACCTTTTTTGTTTTATCATTTGAAAAATAAGAGTGAAGTGTCCTCATTTTCTTCTTTTTAGGAACTGAATCCATGTTTGCACTTTTTAACGAATTTTTAAATTATTTTAACTTAAAAATTGGTTCATTTGTAAATTGTAGGGCAACAACAGTCAACACTCAACAATACGTGGACTTGGAAAACACAATATTTAATATGAAAAATTAAAAACAATGTTGCATAGTCAATGTTCTCTTTCTAGTAGAAACATTTGGTTGCATAACTTGAACTATTGCCCTAGGGGTTCTTATCAGCGAAAAACCGTTTTTACTAAGTTTTATTTTTCTAAAACGGAGACCACAATTGCGAGTGTAGCATCCTCTTAATAGTCTTAATAATATTAATTTGTTATTCCGAGTTTATTCAATTCAGCGTAGCCCGCAGATTAAATAAATAGGCATATTAGTAAAAACCAAGTAATAACCAAAGTTATAAATAGAACATTTCGTACCCAACCGTGAACCGTAAGATAATATAATTTTCTATAATAATATTATGATTGCTGCATATTGACAAAAACTTAAACACTGAAACGTGTATTCACACAATACTGTTTTAATAGTGAATTCGTGAACAGTTGAGTTGTCAACATTTGGTATGGAAAAAAATTCCAAACCAATAAACCACAATAATTTATAAATGATTGGTGAAATACTGAGATAAATTGGGGGTGCTAAGCATCCTCAAGCACCACCCTTGTGCGCCTATGCTGCTTATATATGACTTGTTAGAAACAAGGATTGTCGCATAGTCGCTAAATACCTAAGACCAGCTTTATGTAAAAAACTTCCAATTTTGTAACTGACAAAAAAAATCTCAGGGGGGGCAATGGCCCCCACTGCCCCCCCTTTCCGGGCGTCCCTGAGTAATACTCTTATGACCACTCGGGAGGTTAAAATGTTAGCCTTTTAAAACATTTTTCTTTTATTTTGAGCCACTTACTCTAAAAATGTAAACAATAATCAATTGTCAATAAAATTATAATTTCAGAAAATAAACTCAACTTTTTTCTTAGAAGAGACCTTGATATTTGTCGTATAACTATTTTAAGGCAATGTATGTTGATTATAATATTTTATATTAATTTAGAACATATTTACTTAAAATAACCTTAGCAACCGATAAATACATACAATAGGTACTAACAAATATAATTTTAAAATTAAAAGTCTACCCACTTCAGGCTTATATAATATAATATTATTATATATTATTAGAAAGGCATAGAGGTGAATTCAAAAATTTATTTATTTATTTGGTGGGGTGGAAATTCTTATATTTTTTCAATCATATAATTATTAATTACTAAAGACTAAACAATGGTATTTAAAGATAATATTTTATCTAGGTAAGGTATTATTGTAATTTTATAAGATTTTGTTTTACATTTTAGGATTAAATCATGATATTTGGCACACTGTAACTGTACGTATAGATGTACATGGAGCTAGACTTATAGCAAAAGTAGATAATATAAGTGCAGAAAAAATAATACAAGGATTACACAAGTCTAGTAATTATGGCATATCTACTGACTTAACATCTGTCGTTTTAATTGGTGGTATGAACATTATGTTAATTATTATAATTATATTAAAATTAATTTAATTTTCCTTATTCTATTGACGTAATTCAGAAACAAACTACATTTAATTAAGTTTTAAAGAATATTTATCTAAACCAAAAATAAATACAGTAACTTTATGTATATAATATTGCATTATAGGTACCATCAAACACTCAAACAGGATTACTTGGGAGTTGGGGCAGTTTCAAATTTAATTGGAAATTATGGAGAAAGAAATAAACCTTATTATCTAATTCTTCTAAGCTACAACAAACCTGTGTTGATTATTTTTTTAAAAATATATCAAAATTAAAGAAATATCATGGATCTTTTCATACTTCTTATTTTATTTTTGCGACTTCCTCAAGTTACCCTAAATAATGTCATATTCCAATGAATAGAGGAGGGTAGTCATATAACTATTATTTAAAATCCAATTCTTCATTATTAAGGGGTATCATAGGACAAACATTTAGATATGTACAATATAATTATATATTACAAGATAAATTATAAAATGTTCATACTTGAAATGAAGAATTTTATTTTGTAGAGAACTGTTCAATTTATTCATATAAGGGTGGACTCTCCAGGATTAATAAACTAGAAGATGGAACTATAAAATATCTTTACTACCTGAAAATTAACTTTTAGACTAAATTGCTGTCATTGAATAGTTACTATTTTTTTTAAAATTTAATTAAATATTCTTTGTATACCATACACATATGTATATATTTTGTGGAGAAAATGTTAATTTTGAATATAGATTCAGTGTAAATTGTAATAACTTTTGTTGATGGGCAAAAACCAAAATATATTTTTGCCCCTAGTTGATCAGTTTGATGGTATCTATTTATTATTTTTAATACCTAATATTATTATTTTGAATTTCTGTATAATTAATTTAGGTTTGAGCCCAGAGGAAAAACTACATGGTGTTAAGTATATTATAGAATCATTTGTTGGCTGCATAAAAGAAATGGTTTTGAGTGCTGGAAAAGCTGCTTCGGATTTATTACCCATCAAACCGTTAATTGCTACTAAACACGACAATGTACAAGAAGGTTGCATAGATAAGTATGGTTTATTTTCTAATCATTTAAGAGTAAATTATTGATGTTTAAAATACAAGTTATGTGTACACTAATCACTTTAAACACCAATTCCAGATGTAAAACTGAAGACAATATTTGTTTTAAAGGTAGTTTATGTATTAACCATTATAATCAATTGTCATGTGATTGTTTTGGAACTCTTTATGAAGGCGAATACTGTGATATTTATGGTATTATATTTAAAAATTTTTTTTTGTTAGAAATGTACTGCATGTACTAACTTATAAACTATTTTCAGTTTCTACTGTATTAACTTTAAGAGGATCTTCCTATGTATCATACCGTGTTTATGATTGGAAAGATAGGGTTCATTCAAGTATGAATCGTATTAGTTTTATGTTTAAGACCAGATTTGATGATTCTGCTTTATTTTATGCGAGCGGAGAGTCTCATAAACATCATCACATTGCGATATCAATTTATAATGGATCAGTTATTGTTGAAATTGAACTTGGTGATGGAGAGCCTATAATATTTGCAACTGTAGGTAATAACACAAACTCAAATCAATGGCATAACTTGACAATATTGCATAAAGAAAATATGGTCGATATTATGTTTAATGGAGAAACTAAAAATTATATTTTGGCTGGAACTCGAAATTATTTATACATAGATCCTGAAATATATTTTGGTGGCGGTCCAACACTTTCTAATAAACCTGGTACAATATTAATTATAAATATTATTTCAATTGAAAGTATGTTTGATTAAATTAACAAATTAAATTAAATTTTAGGTTTGAAATCACATAATAACTTTGTAGGTTCTCTAAAATATGTTTTTTTTAATGACATATCAATATTATATGAATTAAAAAGAGGAAATCCAAAAGTGCATTACATTGGATTTTTATCACCAGAATTTACAGAAACTGAAGTTGACATGATTCCTATAACATTACCATTTCCATCTTCACATATTGTATGGCCAGTAGCATCTGTTAACCATATAAGTTTGATGTTTGATTTTAAAAGTCATAAGCATATGGCTATTTTAGTATCATCACCTGTGACAACATCCTCTCAGAATTCTTCTGGATTTTGGGAAGTAAGTGGAACTTTGTAACTGGGCAATTTATAAACTGATAATTTGTTTATATTACATAATTAATTTATTGATAACATTGTTATAAGTTGCGGATGGTAAACAATGAAATACGTTTTGAACTCACACCATCATCTAGTAAAAATGTCACACAATTAACTACTGTTAAATATGATTTAAACATTGAAGGGTCTTGGCATAAAGTTTGTTTAAATTACACTAAAGGATTGCTTACATTAAATGTAGATGACAAAAATAAGACAACTTTTTTAAATGGCATTCAAAATTTTTTGGCCGAACAAACTATAACTATTGGTAGTGGAATTGGAGGCAAAGGAAGTTTTGGTATAAAATCATAATTCAATTTAATTTAAATTATATTAATTTAAAATATATTATTATTATAGGCCTTGTTGGTTGTATACGAGAGATTTGGTTAGATGGTATATTTTTAGAGTCTAGACAAATGGTTAGAACTAATAGAACAACTGGCCAAGTGTCAATTGATAATTGTCAATTAGTAGATCCATGTAAGAGACCAAATGCTTGTGAACATGATGGTAAATGTTCAGTCGTTGATGATAAAGTAATTTGTGACTGTAAAGGAACTGGATATATTGGAAAAAATTGCCATTTTGGTAAAAATACATATAACTATATATAATTCAAACAAATATCAATATAATTGAATTGATTTAGCACAGTTTCGTAAGACATGCGAAGAACTCGCTCTTTTAGGTTATACTAAGCCTGATGTTTATCTCATTGATATTGATGGAAACGGAAAATTTCCCCCAGCCCATGTTAAATGTGAATTTGGAGTTCAAGGAGATTCAAAAACTATTGTTGAACACAATTTACCTAGTCAAATCGTAATATAACCTAAAGATTAATAATTACATATACATTCATAAATGTTTACAAATTTAGGATGTTAGAAGTGCAGCAGAATCAGATTTCAGCTTTACTATAACATATAGAGATTTTCCTCCAGAAATGTTGAAGGAGCTTATATCACATTCGTTGCATTGTAGCCAGTACATAAAATATGATTGTTATAAGGCTCCATTAGATCTTCATTCTGCTACATGGTTTACTTCCGCTGCTCAAGAAGAGCTCATTAATTTTATTGGTTATGCCAAACGAGGATCTTGCCCATGTTCAAGTATTTTTTATATTCATTTTTAATTTAGCATTTTTTTTTTTTTCATAACATTAATTTTTAGTGAATAAAACATGTTCAAATCGTACACATTCGTGCAATTGTGATTTTCCTGATGCTAAATGGCATTCAGATGAAGGACATTATTTAACTTCTAAATATGGAGGATTAGGAATTACAAAAATGGTGTTTTTACAACAAGAACATTTAGAGCTTGATGCTTTAGGACGTATAACATTGGGTCCACTTGAGTGTGTTGAAACAAGTTAAGTTTAATAAAAAAAAAATCTGAAAAACCTTATTAAAAATAATTTTTTATATTTTCAGACACTCAGAAATATGTTGTAACATTTACAACAAGTCAATCTTATATAGAAGTACCAGGTTGGAGAAAAGGAGACATAGCATTCAGTTTTAGGACTACTGGAGAAAAAGCAATTTTACTATACCAACCACCAATTCGAAGACAACACCCTTCTTTTATGGTTGCTCTCACAAGTGGTATATTTTTATGAACTAAATTTATTATGATTTTAAAGTTAAATGTTGTTATTATTTTATTAATGTATTTATTCATGGCACTGTAACATTTAGATTTTAAATTAACTTTTAATTTTACGTTAAATTCTGGAAAATCAAGAGACATGGAAGTAAAATCTAGACGGCGATTAAATAACGGCGAATGGCAGAAAATTTGGATTGATTATAACTCTCATCATGTACGCTTTATGATTAATACAGATTATGAAATGATCGATTTATTGCCCAATGAAAAATTTGGTCCTTTTGAAGGAAGTATGTATATTGGAGGTGCTACCGAGTAAGTTTATTATTTATTTATTATTCTTCTGTTCACCATGAAAATAATTAATTTGGTTTAGAGACCTTCTTCAAGTTACAACTGTGAGTCAAGGTTTAATAGGATGTTTTAGAGGATTGGTAGTAAATGGTGAAATTTTAGATATATATTCATACATGAGTGTTCATTTATCCGAAATTATAAAAGAATGTAAACCATCATGTGCTCCAAATCCATGTAAAAATGGAGCAAAATGCAAAGAACTATGGAGTACATTTCAATGTGTTTGTGAAAATCCTTGGGCCTATAGTGGGATATATTGTGAAAATAGTTAAGTACCTATTAAGTATTAATTAATTAAAATCAATGATGAAATAATATCCAAATCTTCAGTTACTTATGCTTATTATATTAATGGCTATTATTTATCATTTATTTAGATATCAATACACAAGGCTTAACATTTATTACGAGGGAATCATATTTTAAACGGAATTATTTTATCAATAATATAACAGAATTAAGTCAAGAGTCTTACTATAAACTTTTGACTAAAGATATTTTAATGAATTTAAGAACATATGACGAAAACTCATTAATATTACATGCAAATGATCATTTAAACAATTTTGTGCAACTTTTTATTTTGAATGGAAATTCTGTGGTATTTGTGTTTAATCATTCTCATAAAATTTACAATATAACTGTAAAATATCCAGGTAGATTTTGAGTTTTATATGTATTATGGTTTATGATTACATGAAGCTAATAATTTAACTAAATAATTTAAGGTTTAAATCGAGGAAAATCTATTCAACTAGCTTTGGTAAGAACAGAAAATGTTACTATGTTATATGTCAATGAAATAAACAGTTCTGTTCCAGTCGGATATAGTTTATTGATAAATTATACTAGCAAACCTTGGAGAAATCCAGAACTAGGTGAGTCCACGTATAAATATATTTATATGGTATATACTCAGTGCTTTAAAAAGTGTTATACAATATTAATGTAATAGTTGTACATAGTATGCATTACATTTTTATTTGTCTATGTTTATTGATTGTTTCTAGAGATTTTATCACCACAAAGACCCCCTGCTCCTCCTACTGAATACTTTCAAGTAAATATTGGTGGATTTGATCCAGAAAATTTAATTAGTAGTAAAAAAGAACCTGTACGGTTGTCTGGATATGTTGGTTGTGTACGAGGATTAAAAATAGACGATTTTGTAGTCAGTTTTAGTAGTCTTGGCTTAGCAAATTCTTCATTTAATACTTCTAAAGAAAAGGGTATGATATGTATAAATCATAAATATTGATAATTTTTTAATTAGTTAATTCTTGTAGAACTTAGAGGTATAATATCTGGCTGCAATATGAAATGTGACGAGCAACAGCCCTGTAAAAACAAAGGTATTTGTATTGAAAATTTTGAAAAAGGTGGTAGTTCGTGTGATTGTGAGCATACATCTTATTATGGAGATTTTTGCGGTTTAGGTAATGGTATTTTTTAATTTGTTAACTTTCTTACTTTTTAAAACTTATTGTGTTTAGATAAAGGAGCAGATTTTAGTGGCGTCTCAGTTTTACGCCGAAAGTTTCTTCTGGAAGGACCAGTTACACAAGTAAAGTTGAATCTAGCTTTCTCAAGTAGTGACAAGAGACAACGAAGCACAGTTTTATTGCTTATCCAAACAGAAAACAAGTAAAATGTTGTTTGAATTTAAATAAATGATCTTTAGTCTATAGGGAATGTGTTGGTTTTAAACTTTTTTTTTTTATTGTGATATACTATTCCTTGAGGGTCCGTCATTAAATATGCCTGATTGTATATTATGGATTATTACCGTAATTTAATATATTATATATTTTTTTAATTGTGATTATTATTACATATATAAAATAATATGAAATTGTTATGTAGGAGAAGTTACTATCTTATTGTTGCATTAAACGAAAAAGGTGAAATGGTCTTTGAAGAAGATCGTGAGGGAACAGGAGGAGCATTTGGTGCACATATTAAAGATAGAAACTTTTTAAACGGAGCGAGACACTCAGTTTACTATAAACGTACTGAATCTAGTTCAATACTTATGGTAAATTATGTTTACTTATGTATATGTATGCATTTGTGGCTTAAAATTTATTTATAATTTATAATAACTATTTTCTTTGATAAACATAGGTCGATAGAGATCCTATAGAACTAAAAAAAATCCCAGTTCTAAGTTTAACTGATACATTAACAGATATCACTGCTGGAGATAATGAAGTACAAATCGGTGGACTTAATACAACTGACCCACGTTTTGCTTCTTATACAAGTTATAGTGGATGCATTTCAAGTAATATTTGTATACTTAAATGAATATTAAAAAAATGTAAGATACTTATTGCTTGAGCTTTAGCCATCATATTGTCTTTAATTAAAAATATAAATGTATAAAATATATTGTTTTTTTTTTTTAAATTTACCAACAACGGGGTAATTATTCTATAATTTAACCTTGATTATACCGATACAGATTCATATATATTTATTATTTAAGTAGTATTCAGTTAAATTTTATTGATTTTTATATAGATACTATAAATGCAATAACTGTTATTATTTGCTACCAGTTACCACTTAGTTATCAACTTTCCAATTATAATTTAAATACTAATTATAAATACTTTATTTTGTTTTTATTTATAAATATATTTTAATGTAGGTTAATAGCAAATAAATAATATTTCACCCAAAGGCCTAAGTTGCTGCGGGTTAACTAATAAAAAAAAAAATAATATGCGCATCTTTATCAAATATATATTTTAATTTTAGATGTATTTTTGGAAGTCAATTATAATGCAATGAGACCATTAGATGAATATATGCTATTTACAAAAACTGGTAGTGAGAAAGTAAATGTAACAAATTCTCAAGGAGTTCGCAGTGCTCAGTGTGCTTCTTTTGATGATATACATAAACCTAGACCTGGACCTTCACTTAACATAAGCTATGTATGAATTATTTTATTACCTTATATCTACTATTATTTATTATAAATTCTTTTTTTTTTAGGGAGTAGATCAAACTTGGGTCTTAGATCCTCCAGCTCGTATGCCTTATGATTCTAAGTATGCAAAAGTGTTCACTCAACAAGATAATACATTTAATGGTAAGTTAAAATATGAAGGCAACCTTTTGAAAAATATATTATGTTTCAGATTTATATTACGTAATTAATAATGTATGGCACAAAATATTAAAAATATTTAGATTCAGATATTTTAACCGGTTATAAATAATTAGTTTCAAGTGTTTATTTATTAAACTTTTTTCTTTTTAAAGTTGTTGCAATGGTAATGGCGAGTATTTTATCGTTAGTAATAATATCTGTGTCATATCATGCATATCACACAAATGTTAAATGGAAAAAACGTCGAGATGAAGAAATTAATGCTGAAATAGCGCGAAATAAACGACAGTCAATTCAAATGCAAGAGGGATACAAACTTGTAAAAGTATAATACAGTTAAACATTTTTTAAGTTTACTAATGTACTTAATAATAGACTGTTATAATTTATTTTTACATAATATTCAGGAAGATAAACTTCAACTTAATGGAATAAATATGGAAATGAAATCATTGTCTAAACAGCCACTGCCTATTGTTCGATTCTATACTCCTGCGGATGAAGATAATGAAGGTTTAAAAGGAAAAGAATTACGTATTGAACCAAGATTGAAACACTCGGCTATAAGAGGTATATTTTTTTCAATAAAATATAATAAAAACTATATAAATTAATTGTATAGGTTACTTAACCAAAGTAGACAAAACGTGGGAGCCTATTGAAGAAACATCTGAAATATTAGAAGAAATTACTGAAGATAAACAATAGCGTCAATAAATCTTACTAATAATCATAAATTTAAACTGCATTATCATTAAATTTTTAGTGTACATTTTATGAAGATAGGTATTTTAATTAAAAATATTCGCGTTTGTATACCTTTTATTGTAGTATCTATTTTTTTATTATTTGTAAGTACCTGTGTACTAATGTTAATGTCTTGTTGTTTGAGTAAAATATATAGACTTACGAGTTAAGAGGTAGGCACTTCCCTGATTATTATTTAATTAGGTATTGAATATTTATTTAATACACAAACAATATAAATTATAATATATTATATATTTATAGCCTCCATACGAGTTTTTCTCTGTAAGGCCCAATATTTCTCTGTAAGTAAATTAAATTAAATAAATAAAAATAATATATATATAGGTACTTTATGTGATATTATTTATTCTATTCAGTAAACTAAGAGTGTAACAACATTACAACAAGTATGTATAACCATTAACTATTAACTATTAAACTGTAGAAATATAAGGATGCACATTTTGCAATTTTTAATTTGGAAGTATTAAACACGAACAATTTATAATCAGAAGCTTACCTAGGGTGAAGTATGGCTTTTAACCTCTAACTTATAATATGTATCCATAATTCATAAATTGTACATAGAGTTAAAAATAATTTAAATTAAAAAAGGGGAAAGTAGGTAACCGCTCTGGCTCTGATGTACAATAGGTGAAGTAGTGATGAGCACAATTTAAATTATATCTTTTAAATTTGTCTTAAATCATGGTGAAGAGTCAAGAGTGTACCTCGCCATTAGGATAGGTTAAGTAAGCTATAGTTAGTTAATCATGCTAATGTATATGTTAATTTTAATTAAATATTTAAATGATAAATCTTACATACGAAAAAAAAAACGATCCTGAGCGAAGACAGTATATCATGATTAATGAGTTAATCATAATTCGGTCTTAATTAAGTATTTTATGATATGATATTATATAAGTACACTATACAGTACTTTTTCTTGTATAGAAACCGTTGTCCGTTTGCAATAACACTGTTATAATGACAAACCGGGTGTTATGACCTTAGATTGAAGGTTCTATATAATTGTTTGTACTAATTTGTATCGATTATTATGACGTCTGTATAATTATTACTATACGGATGTTATGACTGTTATTTTTTATTATATTATTATTATTAATATTTTATCTATAATGACTTAAATATATTTATCGAACGTAACATAACAACTAATAATAGATGATGGATGACTCATTGTATTTATTAAAATCTAACTTATTTAAATATTTGTATAAGTGTTATTGTTCTTAAAAATATAGGTATAGACTATAGGCGTATAGCAGACGAAATCCAAAGGTTTGCTCACAAACACTAGATGTGGCTAGATCACCCTGTCAATCAATTTGCCATCTAATTATTAGATAACTCCAAGGACATCAGACGTCTTAAGCGACTTAATTTAAGATTTTAGATTAAGGTAGGAGCCACTTGATTGGAAGTGACTCTATCAATGTGTAAAAGTGTAAAGATAATTTATATCTAATATGTAAAATATATATAATCGTTAAACATATTTATAAAGACCTTTGGGTCGTTTAAATAATAAAGCCCCAACATTAAACAAAATAATATAATACTTTTATAAAATGTTATATCACTCATCACTGATGGACAAATTAATTCATTAAGTAAATATCAAAAATTGTTATGAAGAATCTATATGACTGCCGGATTATTAAATATTTTTTAACTTTGTCGTCTGGGGCCGTAAACCGGTAAACCTATAATAATAATAATAATATTAATAACTCTATGCTTGGGGCAAATGCCCCTCATGCCCTCCGTTAAAAACGCCCCTGATGAATGCGTACGAGAAAAAAAGCGTAATGGCGGAATAAGTGAAATTTTATTATTATTAAACTTATACTTATTTCATATTTCTTTTCTATCTTATTTTAAAATAATAAATTGACATTTGGACGTAAGTTAAGCAGTGACCTACGTGAATTTTAGAATTGCGGAATAAAAATCCCCAGACTATAATATTCCTTACAACCACATGCAAATGGTTGAACAAATATTTTTTAAACGTTAATTAGTATCTATAATTACCACATTATTAATATTTATTAGTATCATTCAAAAAAATTAATATTTTGTTTTAAATTACGATGTTAATTATATAGTAATATAGTAATATTGTAGTCTAGGGATTTTTTTCCTATTACCGAATTTTCAATGGTTGAGGAACGCTGCAAAATAATTTACTGTCCGTAAATAATTCGAATAATACTGCAATATTATATATATACATTATACGTATAGGTATATAATTAAATAATTAGATTTATTTTTTTATGAATATTACCCATATTTTTTTCTGAAAACTACTAAAATGTCCAATGTTTCCAATTATCGTCCTGTCACATATTTCCAAAATTTTTGAATTGCTGGTCTTGCATTGTATTCAACCATCGATCAATATAATTCTTATAGAGGAACAGCATGGCTTTCGCCCTGGTTGTTCCACCATTACCTGTAATTTAGTATTTAACAACTATGTATACCAATCTTTCAATTTGAAAATACAAGTAGATGCCATTTATACTGATTTCAATAAGGCATTTGATTCAGTTAATGACAACGCCCTAATCCAGGTCCTCAACGTATATGGGATCGGTGAACCTCTCCTGTCCTGGTTTTCGTCTTAACTCTCTTGCCGTTACCAATGGGTCAAATTGCTTGGAGTAAAATCTAATGTCTAATCTTGCTACGTCCGGTGTTCCTCAATTAAGTCACCTATCTCCGATCCTGTTTTCTTTATTCATTAATAGTGTATCAAGTATTCTTTCCAATAGCCAGATTTTATGTTTTGCCGATGATATCAAGCTCTACTCTCGTTTATCCTCCTTGGATGACTGTATTCTGTTACAGAGTGATTTTGAACGGTTCACTGAGTGGTTTAATTTACCAGGGTTATCCCTTAATGTTTCAAAATGAAAGACCATGACTTGCCAGGATTCAGTCCCCTGTCAAATATGCTTATCATCTCGGACCTACTGCTATTTCATGTTCTAATGACTGTGTAACTGATCTAGGATTTATTCTTAGTAGTGATCTTAGACCCCACATTGAGCATATTTGTTGTAAGGCTTTTAAAACTCTGGGGCTTGTATTAAGATTAGTACTTTCGGTTAGGTCTATCATATTAATTATTCATATAAGGTGCTTTATTGTGCACTTGTCCGCCCTATTGTTGAGTATGGTGAAGTTATTTGGAATCCTATCACGACCTCAATGACTCTCTTAGGCTTGAAAAGGTTTAGCGTAAATTTATGAGATACGCTAGTTTTAGTTTGAATATCCCCTGTGAACCCCATAACTATGGATCAGTTGCTTCTCAACTAGGGCTGGTTTCGCTGGCTGAGCGCAGAAGGGTCTCGGGCATTAAGTTCCTGAATAGTTTGTTACAAGGTAATATTGACTCTCCCTATTTGCTCTCTTTAATTTGTTTTAGAGTTCCTCAACGTCATTCCCGATCTGTTGATCCTTTTTATGTTCCTTTCGCCTCCACTAATTACCTTAAAAATGAGCTTATTATACGTATGATTGTCAAATGCCAATGTTGACTCTTCGTTTCTCCTATGCCTATAATTTACTGCATAGCTATTCATTTATTATTACATAATAATTTATACAATTGATTTGTAACTATAAATATGTATATACTTATATATATGTATAATGTGTATATATGTTCAAAGGGTTTATCCCGTATATTTAATAAAATAAAATAATGTCATTTTAAATGACATTCTTTAAATAATAAAATAATGACATTCTGTAACCCTTATAGATCATAATAATATATACAAATATACAATGTAAACATATATTGTACAACGTTGTCAACGTATAATATATAATATGGACATATGGTCTTAGGTGGAATCCAACCCCCCACCCTTGGATAGGTACTGTAGGTTCAGAAAATGAAAGGGAAATTTTGCATCGTTGTTTTGAATTTTTTAAATGATTTTTTAAGTATTATCATAGACCTATAATATAATAAATTATATATTATATAAATTATATAAATTATATTGTACGTATTGTATTTATACCATAGGATATTCTATGTTTATACGTTTTATGAGTATTATCATCCGCGCCAACATCACTGATGTCAGAATATTTATAATAATATGTACATTGATAAGTTGTGTTTAACAGATGTTAACACTTATCAATTCGTACTAAAAAATAATTTACTGTAATATATTCAATATTGTGCACTGCATTTCTTATAGCCTGTAGGTAATAAATGTAAAATTGTAACACCAAGCCTTCAATATTTATGCAACGCTTTGTTATTCTGTGTTTTTTATTAGCACCAGTGAACCAATAACAGTTATAATGAAACCAGGACTATATCATGAACAAAAATGTTCACAGCTATTAACTAAGGATGAAAATGAATCTGTGTTACAACTATTGGGTCCAAAATGTCAAGTAAATTATTTTTATTGTTTGTAATTGATAGAATTTTTACTATAATTATACAATACTGACAATTTTGCTATTAATTTTCTTTAGAGTTTAGCTATGGCTGTAGTTCAGTTTTTCAGCACTGATGGTCCTGAAGGTACTGAATGGAGGCAAAAGAATTTTGGAATTCTTTGTTTTGTCAGAGATCCGAATAGGAAGTCATATTATTTTCGATTGTATTGCCCAATAAGACACCAATTATTGTGGGAACATGAAATGTATAATGGATTGCAATACCAAAGTTCTGCTAAATTTTTCCATTGTTTTGAAGCCGAGGTAAATCGAAATAACTAGAATTTATATTAGTCCAATTGTTTTTGTCCGTTAGAAAATATGTCCACTTAACAGAATTTTACTGAAATTATGAATCATTTTCTGGTAGAGATATTTCTTGAAACTACTTAGAGTTTTTTTTATAAGAACAACATTTGAAAAATACTATATCAATGTCATTAACTGAGACCACAAAATAGTTCAGTTTTATTCAACTAAATAAAATATTAATATTGTCTTCATCTAGGCTTATAAGATATTTGAATCTTATTAATTATTTTAAATACTTAAAACTTAATAAATATGAAATAACTGATAGTTTAATAATTGAAAAAAGTGAAAATAATTCATTAAAATGTTCAATTAAAGATGAATGCCACACCCGTCTGTTATCTTAGTCGTACAAACTTAAAAAATTTGCTCTCAGTAGAACCAGATTTGTGTCGTTCGATTTAATGTTAGAGTTAATTGACCTATTATTAAACTTTTGCTAGCTGGATTTTTACAATATTTCAATTCAACAAAATAAGCAATATAAGCATTTCTTAATTGTAATATTTTACATACCCATTACTTGCTTGAAAATTGAAATATTGTAAAAATCCAACGAATAAACACAGATTAAGTTCTTACCTTTAAGTTTGATACTAGATCAATTCACTTTAATATTAAACCCACAGCACAAAATTAGTTCTGCTGATTGCACATTTGCTACATTATCTGTTGTACAAACAGATGGAGACAACAAATGCAAGTTTGACTTACTCTTAGTGTATATTAAAAATTAAATATTTTATAAATATGTATATGTTAATCATATTATAAATATTTAATATAGGAATGTATAGTTGGGTTCAATTTTGCAAGTGAAGATGAAGCTGCAGTGTTTGAAGAGACAGTAATTAATTTACAAAGAAGAAGACGAGAAAAACGATTGGGTAACTTAATTTTTAATTTTATTGAAAAAAATTTTAAATTTGTTGATATATCATTAGGTATATCAACATGTGTTTATACATATTAATTAATATTGGCATAACTTATTGTAAAATAAAGTAAAGATTATAAGGTATTTTATTAATTTATTAGTCAGTAACTTAATATTTAATAATCATTTTAGCTGAGGTGATGATATTTTAGTTTAAAATAATCTTAATGTACAAGTATAGCTGGTAATTTAAGAGAACACCACACCCACATTTATTGTCTTAGTTTGTCAAGTGTACAAAGTATCAAATCGATGTTCAGCATTTTACATTTAATTAAAATATTTTAATAGTTATTGGAATGAATTGACCTATTATTAAACTTAAAGTTAAAGGTGTGTTTTTCGATACTTAAATTTAAAAGTGAGTAAAATATTACAATTGAAAAATATTCAATACATTCTTCAAAAAAGCAGAAAATGTTATTATTCTTAATTTTGGTAATGGTAAATTCATTATAAATTATAATATTAAAACTAATGAAACTAAATGTTAATTGCTGAATTTATTCAATGCGTTACACACTTGTAAGACAGAGATTACAACTGGGGATGAAGGCGTCCTCAAGTAAAACATGAATAACAATTTAAAGTCACCATATAGATCAGTGGCATACGCAGGGGTAGAGTTTTAGGGTGCTTACTACCCTGCAATTTCTTCTTCTTTTTATATACCATCATAATCAGTACACAAAGTAAATTAATTGTTATTTATTTTTAATAGATATAAATAAATTTTAAAATTGCAATAAAATTGAGAATTTTAGTTCAGTTATTTTTTTTGGATGATAAGAAAACATTGCTAAATGTCTGTCATAACTGCTTCATTAATTGCCATATTTACTATGGTCTTAAGAGTAGATGACTAGATTAAATATTTAAATCGTAAGCAAACTTTGAGACTAACTCAATAATGGGTTTTAGCAAAATTAATGAAAATTGTTATAAAAATAATGTAAATACAAGACGTATAAAATTGGTTTGTTTGAGTTTTAAAAAACTTTAACCTGTTAATTTGTATGACCTTCCTATATAAATAATTATTTTACTTTTTGGATTTATTGTATGTGGTTTATCTTATAATTATTACTTTTAAAATGATATTTTTTCCAGATCAAGTACAATATATTAGAGTTAAAGAAATATAAAAATTTGGATTAATTTTTATATTTTGATATTGCTATTTGTTAATTTAGGTAGGGAGGGGTATCTGGATGGGTCTGTGATTAATCTTACGTAAAATCCCTAAGCAAATTAAAATCTTGCGTATGCTACTCATATATCATATGAGTTTTTGGCATTATTATATTTTAAATAATAATAATTTATTGATATTCTTTAGAACAAAGGTCAAAGTCACACAATAATCAAAATAATGTCTTGCAACCTGTAAGTAATTCTAATAATACTTATGGACCAACAGTTCAAATGAATGGTAATGAAATGGTTTATTTATTGTTGACAATTTATCTATCATAATTTTGAATTGTTCATTCAGGTAAAAGTCATAAAAATAAAGGCAAAAATTCAAAAAATAAGAAATATACAAAAGATCAAATAGGTCTACCGGAAAATTTCAGACATGTGCAACATATTGGTTGGGATCCAGATCGAGGTTTTGATTTAGGACAGATTAAAGATCCACAATTAAATACATTCTTTGCTAAGGTAAGGTGTCTATTTTTCTATTATTATTACTATTATTATACAATACACACTACGGTTAACACTTCTAAATAATATAAGTGACATTTTATGTTATTCAGATGATTGATAATAAATTTTTTTTTACAATAATATTGATAGTCATTTGAAAATATAATAAATTATAATAATCATTTTTGCAACAGGCCGGGGTTTCCGAAAGTCAACTACGTAATCCTCAGACTCGAGATTTTATTTATGATTTTATTGATAAACATGGTGGTATGGATGCTATTAAAGAAGATGTTCAAGATTCACTTATTCCGCCTCCTTTGCCAACAAGATTTCGTCAAGCTCCACCTCCACCTCCACCTACTTCAAATAATACACCAAATATAAGGAGTCCAGCACCACCGCCTCCCCGGCCTAACAATGTGACTATTCCTGTTAAAAAACAAGGTAGGCAATAAACATAAATTCAATTTATATGATATAAAACAAAGCATGTAAGTAAAATAATATTAATATTGTAAAAAAAAATGTGGATGTGCTAAATTTGAAATCATTTAAATTTGTAATTTTGTCAAAATCTGAACTTGAAATGTCTATAAAGAAATTTTGTATTAGAATTTTTACAATTGTTGGTTTTAATTACTTATGAGAAATCTAGTATTACATTTTCAAATCTTAGCTGTAAAAGTTGAACATTTTATACATTTTTAAAAAACAAAATAATATGCAACTTTTTGTGTTTTTTTTTTTCCAAAATTCAAACTTTAAATGCATGTAAATGAAATTCTTGCTTATGTATCTTTAAATTCTTTAAATGGTTATAATATAAACTGATGGGGAACCTTGTATTGATTCTTAAGCATTTTGGCTAAGTGAACATTTCTTACCAACATTAGAAGTAAAAAAACAAAATAATATAAAATGTTTATTAACAGCTTAAAAAGATTAAAAATATTTTACAAGATCCAATTGTCCATCAGAAACTACCCTAAAAAATGAAAATCAAAGAATTTTTTCTTCTATAAATTGTTTTATACAAACACATCTTATTGTAAAATCAATACATTCATTGTTCAACTCAGAATTAAACATTTTATAGCATTATGTAGCTTTTATAGTTGTATTTATCAAACTTCGTGAAAATAAACTGACTTTTTTTTAAAGAACAATATAATTTAGATTAGATTAATAAAAATTAAAATATTATAAAATATTATAAAATTGATATTTAGTACATTTAAATCTATATAATTCAAGTTTTGAATGGTAATTGACAATCTAATATACTAACTCAACAATTTGTGTTAATTATTAATATAACCTTTGAGGAGTTACATCAGGAAAAAAAATATTTATAGCCTATAATTTTTTATAAAACTTGTTTTCTTATAACCATAAAAACTTAGTTTTTATAAAAATTTTAATTAGAAAATATTATTTTTATATTTTAGAAGACATTTTTATTCCTCCACCTCCGCCATTAATGAATGCAGCTCCACCACCCCCACCACCGCCACAAATGGAATTAACCAAGAGTAAGCCTGTTGAAGCTGTACCAGACACTAGATCTGCACTATTAGAAGCCATCCGGTCTGGTAAAACACTCAAGGTATGTACACAACTTTTTTATGAAATAAATAAGATAACAAAAATATAAAATATAGTAATTTAATTTTTTTCTTTAGCATGTTGATACTTCAAATTCTGTAAAAGCATCGAACACTACAGAACCTAATTCAAGAAATAATTTACTTGATCAGATAAGACAAGGCGTAGAATTGAAATCGGTATTACTTAAAATGTTCACTTGTTTTAAAAGCAATAACATTAATATTTATTAAATTTTATAGGTGCAACCAATCGAAAAGAAAAGTATTAAAAATTTAGAAGGGGATGGTTTAGCTGGGGCGTTAGCTAGAGCTTTAGCTGAACGAGCTAGAGTTATTCATAGTGACAGTAGTACCAGTGACTCCAGTGAAGGTGATGATGACTGGGATGATTGAGTTGTCATTATTATAATGCAATAACATTTTTTTATTTATATTCTTTAATATATTTATATTTACTGTTGGAAGTAGTTTTAATTTAAACATTTTATTTTTCTTGATAATTTGGATTTAAATTTAAAATTCATTAACTGCATTTATATTTTATTGTTATGATAATCACAGTCTGTATATTGTATATAATCAATGATTTATAATGTGATATTAAATATTTTAATCAATTTTCTTTTTTTTTAATTGCAGTGCTTAAAATTTAAAATATTCTGGTTCCTTTAAAATATATTTATTATGTACTATAATATGCATTATACATGTGCTAATCATCAATCATTAGGTTTATACAGTTGGATATTTGAATATTTAAAAAAATATATTAGTTGCAATTTTCCAATTAAAATCTATACATGCATGCTAAACAAGTATTATCTATTCCATGGCACAAAAGTATCCTGGTATATATACAATACTCTATTTAGGATATGAGTGGACCGCTCTCGAACATGCAGACTAAGGGACTCTAGGCGAAGTCTAGTCGCTCTACGATAGGTCGCAATCGTTGTATACAGAAGCTGTGTCATATCAGACTACATTAATTTATGAGAAGGATACCTGTTTATAGGAGAGAAGCTTGAACATCTTTAACATTTATAACAATAACACCCCCCTAAAGGATATTGTGAAAGGATATGAATTTACTAGCATTTTTATCTAATTATAAAATAATAAAAATAAAAATGCTAAGAAATAAAGCAGAGTAAGCTAAACATTAATTGTAGATAAATAAAAACTAATAAGTTTTAAAATAATATTAAAATATATTTCATTGATTTATTTTTTATTTTTATGATATCGTTTTGCAAAGGTTTCTCCTACTAAAAGTGGAAATATAAGTGTTGCATCGCCATAAATCTAGACAAATAAAAAAAAATAAATTGATTGAACTAACTATGATCAATGTTTAAATATTTACTTTCACTGGCGAAGCATCTGATTTTATTTTACCCCATGAAACAGCTTCATCGGGTCGAGCTCCAGAATCACTACCATCATATTCTGATGCAGTATTCAAATAAACCGCATAATCAGCACCATTTCTCTAAATTATCCAATTAATAGTAGTTAATAATATCATTTATTAAATAATAGGTTTATAATATTAAGAACTTAGTTTTTGTTCATAGCCTGAAGAAAACAACTGTGTTAAATTAGTTTAAAAAAAAGAAAGAACACATTTAACAGAGGAGACATGCGACAAACAAACCATTAACAACAAAGATATGTTAAGTACCTATATAGCATAAAATACTTGAAATGCATAGTTATTAGTTATTCCTTATTACAAATCGTAAAACTAATCTATAAATAATAAATAATATGTACTTACCATCAAATTGGCATTGCAAATATGATGTTTTATCACTCCACCTCCAATTATAATCATTCCACTATTAGCTGCTTTTACCGCCATCGTGTTCAATCTCCTCAAATCTTTGAAACAGAAACATAAAATATAATTTAATATGTACAATAATTAAAGATAGTACCGTAATTGTAATACAGTAAAACATTATACGGTTCACTTTACCTTTTAATATATCAATAATAAGACCAGGGTTCCTAAAGGAATGGAAGTACATCATATCTCCTAAGCTACCATCGGTTAAAGCTGGACAAAATATGGGTATCTTATTCTTTGCTGCCCAATAGCATATTGATTGTTCGTCATTTATTTCTAAGCCCAATCTTTCAATTATTTTAGATGGAGTCCAAGCAATATTCTACAATGCATTATATAACATCATACAAATTAGGTAATTAATTTATAGTAATATCATAATTATATTTTTATACATACTTGTTCTTCGAGCATCTTATCTAAAATAGGCATGACCCAATTTTCAAATTTGCAGTAGTTGTTGTTTGGAACTAATAAATTTCCAATTCTATTGAGGCCATCTTCACGGAGAATGCTACCTTTTAATTGAAAATCTCCTATAAATGTAGGAGCTAAACATTTTATCAAGTCTTCTTCAACTCCTCCAGCAGTTGTCACTATACAGTCAACCATCTTATGTTGGACGACAAAGCGTATTGCATCACGATTACCACATGAAACCATATTTGAAGTATAACCAAGGAACATTGTGCAATTTGAACGGCGTTTGATAAATTCGTCTTCTTCATGAATATCTTCTTCAAATGGTTTTTCTCTTTCATCTAACTATGCAAAAACTAAAAGTAAATAAAATAAATTCACATCTTCTATCACCATATTCTAACCATTTTATTTATCTGTTCAACAGATAATCCAAAATTTGTTGCCTGGAATCCAGAATACCGATAGATTGACAGTAATTGTTCATAGTCGATTCCATTGTTCCAATCATAACCTAATAAATTTAAATAATTTAAAATAACAATAAAATCAGTACATAATAGTAGTTGAACCTTTTACAGTTGGATTTTCTGATGAAATGTCTAGGCTCTTTTTCAAAACTGCATCTGATGCTTTCTGTGGCTCCATTCCACCGTTGGGTTTTATATTATTATGAATTACTTAAATAGTTAAATGTAGTAAAGAATAATAATAAATATTATAATAGTTATGCTACAGGTTAGGTTACTATTAGTGCATTCGTGCCATCGCCATGCTGAATGCTGAAATGCTCTAGAATATTTAGATTTCAGTTCGAGCTATCACAGTTCTAACTATGTTATCACCTAATTACATTGTTATTTATTTGCCGGTTGGTAGCCGGTGGCCGGTGCTATCTTGTTGTTTATGGGTTTATGAAAAAATCACGAATTAAGAGAAAAGAGATATACGAAATCGGATATACCTATCTTTAGCACTATTGTTCTGAGCTGGTGGTTACTAGTTAGTACTTAAGTCCAAATTAGTGTGAATGTGCAATAACTGATAAGTCTAAACTCCATTTAGACTTTAGATTCTGGGCCGGTACTGGAGTGAATATGTGTATTTACTATTTTCTTTAGTCTATTGCACTTTTTATAGCAGTAAAAATACTTCAATTTAGTACTTCAACATTTTTTCTGAAAGAAAAGTGAATCGGGTTTCGACTTTATTGATGAGGTGACCAAGAGTAAAAAATTCCCAGTAGTTTTCAAAAGCATCCTAAAAAAAAAATAAGTTAATAAAAAACGGAACTTTTACACCAAAACCAGTAATGGTAGATGCTTTACATTTTCACCCTAGGTAATAATTTGATCATTTTCTAAAAATGATAAAATTTTCATAATATTTTGATAGCCATCTATAGACATTTTACATTTTGGATTTTTTTAATATTTCTTTTGTAGATATGTATAAAACATTTGGCTCGGTCAAAAAACTTTAATTTAATATAAATCTAAAAATTTAATACAAGGTCCCTCATAAGCAGGGGTGCCGGCAGAATATTAGCTCAGTGGGTGCAAAATTTAATTTATGTCATACATAAATTCACATATTTACATTATTATGCACTGATTTTTTGTTCATTAAAAAAATCCCAGTGGGTGCAAGGCACCCACTGGACTCTCTCTGTGGGCATCCCTGCTCATAAGTAATTTATTCTGAAACCAAACAATTTAAAAATATTTACCTATATATTATTTTTTTTTTATAGTCATTTGAAGTTCAAATTTGGACGAAATAAAATATTATTTGTGAGGACTTGAAAGTTTTAACATATTATATAATTTTACACACAATGACCTCTTCAAATGCAATATTTTTGGAAAAAATTAATTCAACCTAGGTCATAAAATATTAAAATATACTTGGTAATAATATAGGCTGACAGACTGTCTTTGCTCAGAATAATCAGTATGATTTATCATTGAATCCAAATTAACTCATACACTATAGTGACTTACACCTTTATGACGACTGACAAGATACACTATCGACACCTACTGTACACTTGTACACTGTATAGCAGAGCGGTTTACTACTTTCCTCCTTTTTAATTTTTGTTTTGTATTAGGTTAGGCAAACAAATTACTATAGATTTCTATTTTGTATTCTTAACATAATAAGAAATTATCATAATTAATTTTATAACTTGTACATGTGTACAGCAGCTGTACTAATTAAGTTAAATCATTATATATAACCATGGTTACAGGTTAGGCTAGATAACCGTATATATATATATATATATATAACATTGTCTTTAAAATATTGAATTATTTTTTTTGACTAGTTTTATCATTTTCATAAGATAGATTTTGTATGAACTAAGAAGTAATCAATACTTAAAATAAAATTGACTAAAAATTCTTGATGTAAAAATGAATCACTATAGAAAACAATTTTAATGTTATAATTAAAAAATATTCAGCCATATTTTGGAATATATTAAGGTTAGATCATAAGAAATAAAGATCAAATCAAGTAATGGGTATACATTGAATGCAAATATCTTAAATTTAATTTGTGTAAAGGAGAAATAAATATCAAGGGGCCGGCGGTTGTTGTCGAACAGCTTCTTTAGGGTTCTTGACAACTAAAATAACTGAATCACCACGCAGAAACATTTTGGAAATATATTTGTCTCGACTAACGGCTTTTGCCTAAAACAAATTAATAAAATTTAATTTTTTTACTAATTGCAGTAATTAACGTAACTATGTAAAATATTTACTTTTTTTTTGCCTTTGCCGGTTTTAGGTAACTCAGTCCACATTTCCCGTACATTTTCCAATACCATGTTACAATGTCGGTCAAATGCTTTGATTCTTGCCAAAAGTTTTCTATTGTTGCGGCAGTTTATCAATACTTGAGTATTATTACGTACAGATTGGGTTAATACCGACATGGGGCCTGTAGTAAATTCTTCTTCTTCACGTTTTGCTAACTCTTCTGGAGTCATCTCAGATTTTGGTTTGTTTGCTACAGCAGCCCTATACAATTATAAATTAAATTAGTCATGAGTGAGTAAAAAATGTAACATTTATATAAAGTATCAATCTTAAATTCTGAATAACCATACTTACATTGTTGTAATATGATGTTTTATTAATAATGAATAATATTAAATACAATAATTTGAACGGTTCAACGGTGCGCCCGGCAGTCTTAACTAACTTACTACTTAAAAAAAAAAGTAAATTAGTATAACAGACTACAAGCAGACTAGACAGTGTTATGAACTGAATAATCTGATAGCAGATAGGTACCTTTATAAACACGATTTGATCATCGCAGGAAAAATTTTTTTGTGATCCATGATGTCAAAAATGTCCACCAGAGTGAGTTACGTCCAATCCCTATCATCTTATCAATCACGATTCATGATAACATATAGCAGTATCACAGAATTATTTTCATATAATCTGTGGCAGTATCGTGATTATGACATTGTGTTAAGAATTTTTTATTGTTTATTATATTTTATATTATTTTATTCATTAATCATTATTAAATATAATTACACCTAATTAAGAACCATGTTTTATTGCCAAGTTTGTGATGCTAAATATATATCAGTGTCTGGTTTAATTAAGCATTTAAGAACAAAACATAAAGATACTCCGAAAATTAAAAATGTATATTATTGTAATGACTGCGATGCATCATTTGATTTGAAGTCCAATAAAATAAAACACACTGAGGCTCATTTATATGGTCAGCATAGTAATATGTTATGTTCATATACAAATTGCACAAAATCATTTAGGATTAATTGTACATTTAAAATCTCATAACATTAATATTGAGCTAACAATGTTAAATTTTAACGCTATAGAAGGTATATTAATTTATAATAAAACATTATACATCCGTTACCAATTATTATTACTAACTTATTGTTTTTCATGTACTCAGTGATTTAGGTTAAAGTATTTGTTTTTACTTCTGATGTTTCTGTAGACATGTATGTATTATTATTACAATAATTTTCATTCCCTACTGGGAAGTATCGTTCCTCATAAAATGTTCACTCTGGTGGACATTTTTGATATCATGGATCACAAAAAAATTTTTCCTGCGATGATCCAATCGTTAATTCGTGGGATAAACTATATTATTATTATCACCTATTTTAGTTGTTATTCTCACTGATCATATTTTCACCGGTAGGCGCGCTAATATTCAAATAATGAGTTAGTAGTTGAATTCAAATCTTTGAAATAATATGATATTAGGTATAAGATTTACGATAAGCCCAATTCGCGAGCCACGAATTCAGACTTCAGAGTTCGTACTACCTAAAATATGATGTCCTATATATTACTTGGATATTAATTATTATTTTTTAATATTATCTTAGTTCGTGCATCGTGGCATCGTGGTTTGTGAAATTGTCATTTATTGGCACATTATTCCATTAATTATGTACAAATTAATCAATTATATTTTATAATTAACATAATTATTTTAATTCATGATTTGTTAATCTTTGACCAAATGGAATAAAATAATTATTTGTCTATGAATATGTATGTAATTCTACTAGATAGCGTAAAGTGTTGACAGCTCAATTGCTTAATAAGTAAGTAGAATTTAGTTTTGAGTATAAAGCCTACAAATATGTGTGCTTTAAATTATATATTTTTTCTTTTATAGATAATTCTACTGACCTACTTTTAAATAACATTTTAAAATGCATACCAGGTATTGGACTGGTGTAAAATTGTTTACAAAAAAATTTCATTCTTCCAGCATCAGGTAAAATATTCAGCATTAACGTCTATTCTTAATTATAATTTGTAATAGGTATGTTGTAGTTATCTTGGTATCTTTGGATTTCTCTCACCAGTACTTAATACAAATAGTATGTTAATACATGTGTTTTGTATTCTGTTCAGGAATAATATATATAAATTAGGTAGTTAATTAAAAAAACTAACATGATTGTTAAAATGGCTCAACCTCCTCCTTTTGATGCTGACCAGGCGCGGACTGGGAAAAAAGGGCATGTGATGTTACATCATCTTAGGACAAATAATAAATATTTTAGGGGAAAATTTAAAAAAATATTACTTTTAATAATTAATTTTGTTTTAATAAAACATTTCAAATATGTTTAATACAATATCTGCTGTTTGGAGACATCATCATTCATATTGTTATATTTATTTATGTATATTAGTGAAATGAAATAATAGTCATATTTAAAAAAAAAAAAAAACATAAATTGATACCAAGTTAACACAGAGTTGTAAGTGAACTAACATTATTTTATTCATACAAAATAAAAGTAAAAATTATGTCATGTACCTACATCATATACTTTGTATTATGCATATGTTAACTTGAGACAGTAAAACTACCGAATTTATTCAAATATATGGCACATTTATACAGATTGTGGCAAATATATTTTAGGGCAAGGGATGCTGTGGCATCCCAGCATCCCAGCCAGTCTGCGCCTGATGCTGACACTTGTTTTTCTAAAAAGGCAATCTTCATTTATGTCAACCACTCATATGTATCCTCACAACTGAGAACTATTGTTGCTGCACTGTCTTGTAAAGGTAGACAGGATGAGTTATAAACTAATATTGTTAGTTGTGATATTTTTAATACCAATATTTTGAAGAAAAAATGTGTTCAAAAATTTAGCTTAACACTTAAATATTATTCTTTTAGATTAAATGCTACAGTAATTGATGGGAAAAGTATTGCTAACACTATATTGAATGAACTACGCCAGGAGACTCAAGAATGGGTTTTGAAAGGAAATCGGGCCCCTCATTTAGTAGCAGTGTTAGTTGGACAAAATCCAGCTAGTAAAATTTATGTGATGAACAAAATGAAAGCTGCTAAAGTTGTTGGTTGTTACACTATTTCAATGGCAATACATTTTTTTTTAATGATTATTATTTTTACAAATACGTATTTTAATTAGGTATTGAAACAAAAACTATAAAGTTCAGCGCATCAACAAGTGAAAATGAGCTTCTTGCCTGTATCAAACGTTTAAATCATGATGAAAATGTTGATGGAATTCTAGTCCAAGTAAGTTATAACTCCTTATAGCAAAAAAATTTACTTAATTACTTTTATTGTTATTAGATTCCGTGTGATATATTTTAAAAATTATACATATTGTAATCTTTAATTTTGGACCCTAAAACCTATACACCTTAAAAGAAAATGTATGACTGTTAACATTGTTATAGTACATAATTTGTACTTCCCTAGCCTACGTATAATATAATCAACTAGAAAAAAAAATTGATAACGTTTTGTGCTCTGAATATGGATTTGTAGATGTTATATTATGTATTATAATTTGTACATTACAAACATTTATGCAATTTAGTTACCACTTCCTGATCATATTACCGAACGAACATTGTGCAATGCTGTGGCACCACACAAGGATGTTGATGGTTTCAACATTGTTAATATTGGAAGATTTTGTTTGGATATGCAATGTTTGGGACCATGCACACCGTTGGGTGTTCATGAGCTAATTCGGAGAACTGGTAAAATTAAATGCTACTATTAAAAATATAAAATTTTAGTTTCAAATTAAAAATAAAAAAATATTATTTTAGGAATTCCTACTCTTGGCAAAAATGCTGTTGTTTGTGGAAGATCAAAAAATGTTGGTATGCCTATTGCTATGTTGCTCCATGCAGATAATGCCGGTACCTATAATTACAATTCAACTTGTAAACTGGTTAAATAAGTTTTACAATTCAAAAATATGTTGTTAAAAATTCTTATGCTTAAGATATATTTTCTACACTTTTTAAAATAATTTATGCTTTGCTGTAGGTACCAATGATACCTTAATCATTAAGGCTTAATGATACTAATATATTGAATAATTTTAAAACATTAATATTAACTATTATTATATTAGCATGACCTTTACAAATATTGTAAATTTCTATAAATAATCACCATCATTTCCCTTGTTTGGTTATCACAAATTGACAAACTTGCATTGCTTTTTTCATTTATTAAAAAAGTCTTGATAGTTTTTTATATTAAATAAAAAATAAGACCTTATGTATAATCTCTATTTATATAATATTTCCATCACTAGATGGATTCTTCCTTCAAGCCTCCAACCCATCAATTCCCACAGCGCTTGTACTTATTGTAAAAAAAAAAAAAACACATTTACAGATTGTATGAATAAATATTGTAACAAAAATATAATATGAAAAATTCATTAATTTTAGTTAATTATGCAAACTATGTGATGTAATTTATTTTAAATCTTATATTAAGGTGAGACATCAGCAATGGATGCAACAACCACAATATGTCATCGATATACACCACCAGATCAACTAGCTTTATTTACTAAAACAGCTGATATTATTGTATCAGCAGCAGGTAATATATTTAATTATACTACTTAAAAATATGAATGTTTCTTGATATAAACTCTGGATGTATGTATTAATCAATTAGGTGTTCCGAATTTAATTCGTGCTGATATGGTTAAACCAGGAGCAGCCATAATTGATGTAGGAATAACCAGAGTGGAAGACCCGAAAACATCTAAATCATATCTTGTGGGAGATGTTGACTTTGAAAATGTGAAAGAAGTTGCAGGATACATAACACCAGTCCCTGGAGGAGTTGGTCCAATGACAGTGGCAATGTTGATGCGTAACACAATTGCTGCTGCTAAAAAAACTGTGATTTACAATATACTTGATCCTGGTGCAGTAATATACAAACAAGCATCACAAATAAAACCGTGAATACAAATCAAGCTAAAAACAATTTTATTAATTGATATTTCAAGGAAAATTTGTTCAGCTATAGATTTGAAAAAATTGTACCAGCATGTGATAATAAAAAATTAAGTTCATTGAAATAAGCTTTAATATAATTTATGTGTTACAATTTTATAAATTAAATAATATTATAACATATTTTTACATTCATTATTTCACACTGGTATGACGTAAATTATTCTTGTCATGACTAAGACTGGAAACAAAAATAAAAAACTTAAAATTACATAAAACCTAGTAAAAAACCTCATACTAGCAATTCATGATTAAATAAACTGGTTTTTTTTTTTTTCATGATGAAATTGAATTTAACATTTACAAAATCAAAAAGATTATTTTACCGTAACCTTATGGTCCTACAATATTAAAAAAAGTTGCTAGTTAATAATTCTGGGATAATATTGTTGAGTACACAAGAAGATAACCCTGAAGTCATTTCAGTTCTTACAACAGTTTCTATACAACGCCGCAAGGGTCAAAAACAATTTAAATGGACCTTTAAACAAATAATATATGTTCATTTTATGGTTTTGGTATTTAACAATATGTTAATATACAAGGTGATTTCACCAAGCATGCCCGTCCCCCTTTTTTCTTCTTTTAGGGTCTTCTTGCTTAGGGTCGCGCTTTTTTAATTACAACGAAATATCTGAAATGTCGTTAATTTACTGATGAAAATCTACAATATCGTAAAAATTTTAAATTCAAACGCTTATAAAAAAATAATGTAATTTTCTGGTAAATTTTTTTTTTGGTTTAAAGTAGAAAAATTTGTGGCGAATTATCTATTAAAATGTCTAATGTTAGCTTTGAAAGGAAATTTTTTTATGAATTTCTAACTGTAAAATGTTGAAATTTTGATGAATTTGAACTTTAAATGCATATAAATAATCGTGGGTATTGATCTTTAACATTTTTGAACTTCCATTAATGAAACTTATAAGGAACTTTGCACTAAATTTTTCATCGAGAATAATTTAATAAAAATGTACAAAATTCGAAACATTTCTGAAGTCTATAGGTAGTCTATAGCTCAAAAATAGTCAAAATAATTATAAAATGTTACCATTCATGGAAAATGTGAATATAAATATTAGGGAAAAATGTCAATGGTCAATAGTTATTACTTATTAGTTTTTGAATTACACCAAAAATATAAAATCAATTTTTCAAAAATTGGTTTTGCGTAAAAATTACGACTTTTTGTTTTCCCTAATGCTTTCTAAAACTACTTGGAATTTTCAATTTTGACCTCCTAAAACTTAAAAGTAACAACTAGATTCATTTTTCTATCAGAAAAGATGCTGGAAATTAGATCCAATATTACAACTATTTCATATTTATAAATACCATTTTCAAGGTTTTTTAATATGCACTAGTATAAAAATGTACCTATGTAACAAATTTGATATTTCACAAATTTATGTAATTTTTCAAAAGGCAACTATATCTGAAAAACTAGGGCAATAATAGCGCATTATTCTATTGATATTGAAGAATCATTTACAAATATGAATGTCCTCATTTCCGTGATTTTTTTTTAAAAATCTGATGAAAAAAGAAATGCCCAAAAAGGCAAGAATTTTATAAGATTTTGTAGGTACCTACCAACAAAAATGACTTGATATATGCATATATCTAAACGTCATAAGTCACTGCAGAATTACGTAAGTTTTTACGCATATTTGCAACAAATTGTGCAGCAGAGCGCTGCTTTGAAGCATTTATAAAAGAGTAAAACCATATCTTCGTTAGACAATGGAGTCAGATAGATTAAACGTGACATCAATATTACATAATATAGTCATGCTAGACATGCTTCGTAGTATGATGATATAATTGATGATTTCGCATCAATAAAAATCGTCGCAAAATGTTATAGATTACAACATTACACATCTTTATAATTATATTTTTTCCGTCCGTGTACTCCTACATCGGTTTGCATGACATTTTTTTTGTGTGAGTAGGTCCTTGAATAGTTTGGATTCACAGTAAGACGACCTGGGGAGGAGCTCAAACAGAATTTTTTTTGTTTATAAATGGTTGCTTTTGGTTATAGGAAAAATAATTAGTAGAAATTAGTATTTATTTATCATTGGTTGCTCAGGAAGATTAGGTAGACGTAGAAGCATGCATCAAATAGAATTTTCGCACATTGCCTTACCAGAGTGGCTGAGTTGCTGCACGCTTACTGCAGCTAGTTGCACTCAAAAGGACTTGAACAATCACAATTTTTTTAAAGAGTTGTTATTCTCTATCGGCAACGAAGTTCGCGGGATCAACTAGTTGTATATAAATATATTTCTTGTTAATTTAATAAATTGTCGTATTTTATACCTATATACATTTTATATTACAATATAAATTAAACATCTAAAATTTGTATTCATAAATTATTAAATATTTTTTTCCTAGTAATTTATTATTGTTTATTTTAATTGATTTAATTTGTTGAAACTCCAACTTTAACAGGGCGGCAGCTGCATTAAATTCGGCACCGTATATAATGAGGTTTTTGCTTTAGTTTTACGGTGAACTGTGAAGGCGGTTTTTCGGAAACAATACCTTTCACATTTTAAAAATGTTATCAGTAGGAATAATTGTTAATTGATAACCATTGATCCATTAATCCATTTAACCACTCGCCAAGAAGTTGAATGTTTTTCAATTTTTCGGTAAGTGGAAACATGGTAGGTATATTATTAAAATTTCATACAAATACACTGCAGCGGCAAACATATTACGTAAAACCTCGGTAAATTAGCTGAATCTAAAATTCAACATGTATTGTAGTTTAAAAAGTCATCGGTTTGGAAAAAAGAAAACAAAATTCCTTTATGCCGGCCGAAAATGACCTAAATACGCAAATTTAAAAGTGTAATTTTACGCCGAACAAAAATTATACATCGAACATAATATATTATTATTATATAGGTATATTGGTTGGCCTACGGCGTTACAAAATCAAAACCGATAATTATTATTCGAAAACAGCATTCGTTTAATAAACGTTTTAAATTACTAACGACACATATCAATCAACATTTAACAAATGCAATAAGAGTTTATACACATCAAAACTCAATGTAGTCAACGTAGAGCATAAATAATTCATAAGTTGAATAACCGTCATAATGTACATAATATTCAGTTCACAATACTCAGTAATCTTTGTTGTCATCGACCTCTTCAACAACTTCTTCGTCGTCAAATTCTACTTCTTCGGCTGTCGCTTCCTGCGGACAAAAATGTAAAATATGATAAATATATTTAACGAAAATTGACGCCTCTGATGTAGAAAAACCTATTGTGATTTCCATATTATACAGTTTTTGGTATTTACCGATAATAATTATGGACTATATAATTTAGTATTATACATTATGATAATAGGCTGATATATATTATAAATTTAAAAATACTACGGAATATTAAAATGACCATTATACTGTTACCATTTATTACAATACGTAATAAATAGAAACTAAAAATAAAATGAAAAAAGTACGGACAGACATGAGGCACACGTTTTGTATTAAAAAGAGGACGCTGCACCGTCTTAATAGGTGTGACACAATGCCACATGATAAATTTTATTGTGGAAATAATTTTTCATCAATAAATATCAAGATAGTTTTGAAATATTCTCTAAAATATAGTTAAATTAAGAAATATGCTCTTAAAACTACAAAATCACTTAATACCAGGGCAAAATACTGCTAAAACACAACCCTAATGCACTAAAAACTTTTAATATTTTGTTCGTAGTGTCGTGTAAATAATTTCAAGAAGACTTAGTAAAATAAATCTAATATCCCGAAAAAAAAAAAACAAACCCAACAACTTTCGAGACTTAATAATATTGTTATCTTTAAATTTGATAACAGGCTATAATTCACTATATAATATTGACCAAATTAATTCTCCATTATGCGAATTTGCAATATGTTTGGTATGAGGGGGACAACACACATACGGGTGTTACTGTACTACTGTGTAGCGACCTCGTTAACGATTATAATAATTTGACGGTTTATGGTACCTGGTATTGTTGGTATTCGGATACTAAATCATTCATATTGGATTCGGCTTCAGTGAATTCCATTTCATCCATACCCTCGCCCGTGTACCAATGCAAGAACGCCTTACGGCGGAACATGGCTGTGAACTGTTCGGAGATGCGTTTGAATATCTCTTGGATGGCGGTGGTATTACCGATAAACGTTGCCGACATCTTGAGGCCTCTGGGTGGTATATCGCATACGGCGACTTTAACGTTACTGGGTATCCATTCCACGAAATATCTTAACAAGTTCATCATTCATATGGTTATTATTACTTAGGTATCATCGCATAATACCAAGTTACCAGTAATAATAAAGTTATTGGCAAACGTTAGTTTTTTTTATTATACGTACCCTGAGTTCTTATTCTGAATGTTCAACATTTGTTCATCGACTTCTTTCATGGACATAATGCCTCTGAAAATGGCGGCCACTGTCAGGTAACGGCCGTGCCTAGGATCGCAAGCGGTCATCATGTTCTTGGCATCAAACATCTTTCGTACAAAAATAAACGGTAAAACACATATTTCGATATTTAGCATTAGCACTTGACGATGTAGAAATTACGCACTTGTTGGGTGAGTTCAGGAACCGAAAGCGCTCTGTAAGACTGACTACCCCTAGCTGTAAGTGGAGCGAATCCGGGCATGAAGAAATGCAACCTCGGGAATGGGACCATGTTGACGGCTAACTTTCTCAAGTCGGCATTTAACTGACCGGGAAACCGAAGACACGTCGTCACTCCAGACATCGTTACCTAAAACACAATAATATCCACAGTAAACATTTTATTCAGTGGATGCCATTCATCGACATTAAAATATTAAATAAAGACAACTCACCGAGACCAAATGGTTGAGATCACCGTACGTCGGGGACGTCAATTTCAGCGTCCTAAAACAAATATCGTACAATGCTTCGTTGTCGATACAAAACGTTTCGTCCGTGTTTTCCACCAACTGGTGAACAGACAGTGTGGCGTTATAGGGCTCCACCACGGTGTCCGATACCTTCGGAGATGGAACTACGCTGAATGTGTTCATTATGCGGTCGGGATATTCCTCTCGGATTTTCGATATCAACAGAGTACCCATGCCGGATCCCGTTCCACCGCCCAAAGAGTGAGCCAGTTGGAATCCTTGCAGACAATCGCAGTTTTCGGCCTCTCGGCGTACTACGTCCATGACAGAGTCCACCAGCTCAGCACCCTCTGTGTAATGACCTTTAGCCCAGTTGTTACCTGAAAAGTAATTATTTTTGACCGTTAATAAAACTGTATTATAATATTGTTCGTTATTTTCGAGATTTGGTACCTGCTCCACTCTGACCGAAAACATAGTTATCGGGTCTAAACAGTTGTCCAAACGGTCCGGAACGGACTGAGTCCATGGTACCAGGTTCCAAATCGACCAGAATTGCTCTAGGCACATATTTCCCATCTGAAAATACAATGTTGGTTATAATCAAATTATACGACTAGAATTAATTAATTAATTATCTTCTTACGGGCGCCGCCGGTGCCGGCTTCGTTGAAGTAAACATTGATTCTTTCCAATTGTAAATCGTTGTCGCCATGATACGCACCACATGGATCGATACCGTGTTCATCCGAAATGATCTCCCAAAACTATAACATTAGATTTCCATATATATAAGATATATTTGCAACAATGCAGTATCATAACACATAGATTTGTATGTGACTGGTTACATACAGTTTGTATCAAAACTTGAGTATGATAATATGGGCTTATATCAGATCAACATACATTATAATAGTTATTACTTATTGCAATTAAACACATGAGCTCTAGAAATTATAAACCTATGTGATGTGATCAGGATTGTTTGAGGAATTATTACATAACTTAAGGCTTACTAGCTACATTAGACTCGAACCGAAGTTTCAGTTTCAGTAACTGAACGTTGTGATTTTTAATGAATAACATTTATATTTTATATAAATATAACGTAATATGATGTGTATAAGATTAATAATGAATTTAACCGGAGGTTTACAAAACTTAGTAAATTATTAAGTTTTAATAATACCTAATATAATTAACGTAATCAGTTTCCTGTCGCGATCAATACAATAGGGTAGTAGACATAATATTACATACTGCGCCTTTTGTATGTGTTCAGAGGGGAGACTTTAGATCTGGATAATTTTAACTAACAAGTCGCTGTTAAGAACCTAATTGACTTAAGGTAAAACAAAACACAGCAACTTACTTATACACAATAGATTTATGCATTTTTATGAAACTTCAATATAATACCTATAGAAATAGTTTATCCACTTGAGATACAAATCGTGAAGTGCCGTCAAAAGGGCGGCTTCTTTAACAAGGTAATAACACCATATAATACCTTTATATTATTCACGGAATATACTCAATGTAAATTTAAAAAAATATATACCTATACATATTGGGAGTTATGTGATTGTCTCATTTCACTGTTGCATTGCAAGGTATTGAAAGTGTTGTCTTAATTACTAGCTGGCACGGCCTATTGTTATAGGTTTATATGATTGATTAACTCCTTTTGGGTATAAAACGCTGTGGAAGCAATGTCTTTTTAAGAGGATGTCAGCGTACTATTTATTTTCTCTCTCAAGCCCACACGCAACATGGACAAAATTAATTTGCGCAGAATCGTTTTTCTATGTTTTTAAGTAATCTTAGAATAAAATCACTTATTACAAAAAAGAATAATATTTTTGAGGGATCGATTTCTCTAAATATTGTTTCAAGACAATTTAAACATAATTTAAATGTACAACATATTTTGTTTATTTTGAAAGTAGAATACAAAATCGATATGTCATTCCCTCTAAAATATTATTCTCTGTCTTTTTTGTAATAGGTGATTTTACTCTGAAATTGCTTAAAAACATAGAAAAAACGATTCTGCGCAAATGCGTTTTGTCTATGTTGCGCGTGGGTCAGAGAGAGAAAACAAATAGTGCGCTGACATCCTCTTAAGTGTAAATTATAATTTAATTTATAGCCATCCCGACCGGCATTTGTCCGCTTGTGTCGCTTGTGATATGCGAGCAGTATATTATCATCCGTATTATCAGGTAGGCAATCTACGTAAGTGTATATTTAACTCTTAAGTATGAAAAAATGAAAACAATTGGTCCACTGTAACCGTAGTTCAAACTCGATAAATTGTGTACTGAAATACACAGGCCTATCGCATTAATAATAATAATTATTATTAAAACCAATAGCAACCATTTATAAACAAAAAAGTCCATAGTAAATCTCAAAATCCCTGTTTAAGAACCTCCCAGGGTCGGACCTCTTATTTATCTTTTTCGCGACAAAATGTAGCCTATCTTCTTCCCCAAGGTCTAATCTATCTCTGTACCAAATTTTATTGCAATTTGTTTTATATATTATATAGATATATAGATTACTATTTTAATTTAAAATAAATAACAATCGAATTCCAAATACTATTTGTATCTAGAATATTTAACTTGTCATTTTTCAGATTTTTTTTTAAATAACTAAGATAATCTCTCGGATAATCTCGAACCTTTTAATATTTATTTAATAAATATATAAAGTAGTAAATACATACTTATATGTGAACACGGTAAATAGAAAATGTCGGTGTACTAGGATATTCCTCTAATATTTTTAAAAAATAATTTTGTCTATAATGTCGAATTTCTTCTTAAACTGAATACATTTTCAAATAATTCCATATATATATATTAAATTATAGATAAATATTTTGATTACCTATTGTCTATTTGACAGAGTAAAAAGTAGGTGCTTACTTTAATAATAAATAAGAAACACTTACTAATATTTAAAACAATCAACTAGGTAAAAATATAACAGCTAAAAGATTTTCTAAATAAAATATAATTAATAATTGAAAAAAAATGGCTAGATATTCCGACATATTGTCAAAAACATAAATATAATTTCATATACAAAATATTTTTTTTTAATAAATGTGGGGGAAATGCTCCTAACCGAAAATAGCCGATTTAAAATTAATATGGGGATGTAATATTACAGCACTTCTATCTAAATGTGCATTAACAGACAACACTTAAAAATACAAATAATTGAAAAACAATAGGTAGATACTCAATAATTAAATTAATTTTAATAATTTTAACAATTATTGTTGTATTCCTTTATATTAAAATTGTATTCCTTTTCCAACATTTGTTTATAATAATTCACAATTCATATATTATCTACATCATTATTCTTTTACTCATTAGTCATTTTAATAAGATACTATATTATATTTATTATTTAAACATACACATTATACGTACATATAGTTAACGAACATTTTAATGGCAGTAATTATTCCATTTTGTCAAATTATTAAAACGTAATTTGGTATGCTGAATAATATGTTTTATGACAATATTAATGACATTTCAAAAATTCTGAATAGTTAATTAGGTAATAAATAATAATCAGCATGAAGGTTATTTTTAATTATAAATTGGGCTTCATTATAGTTAACCTGCGGATTTTAGTTGAGTAAATAAAGGATTACCTGACGTATATTGTATAGGTATAGATAATATTCACAGGCAACATTAAAACAACCCAACCCCATCAGAAAATTTATCATGATATTATGTAATTTTAACCAACTTGACATGGCCCAAAACTTATTAGGTTATTCAATCCGACCCGTAACTAAATATAGATAATACAAACCAACCAATTCAACGCATGATATATGAAGGCCCGAACGGACACAACAATATTTTACCGACTCGGCCCAATACCAGAGACATATTATAAGAAAATTCGACATCAAATATTATGTAGCTGGCAAAATCCAGTCGGAAATGATAACATTAATATAAATAAATATATTATACGTACCTACCTCACGGATATGGACTGAACTGACACGTGGCCCAAATATTATGGAAAATAATATAAGCTAAGAGGAATATATTCTCCGTCAAGTAAATAGTAATAGTGTAATGGAATTCACAATATCATATCCAGTTGTTGCCTACTAGACATAATTTATTTGACTTAATTGCTTATTTTGTAGTTTAAAAAATTTATTATCTATAATCTTTATTTAAAAATTTAAATATGGTTCCAATACAGAACAAATAAACGGAAATCATATATTTATTACCTACTACATATTGCAATTTTATTTATAATATGTTTAGCTTCAGTAAATGTAAATACGTAAATACATCAAGTTTCGGGTAATACTAATGAAAAAGATAAAATAAAAATCTATATACGAGTCTTAAAAATCGTATTCTTATTATCTTTTGTAGAATGTGATTTAACTCTAGTTTAACTAAAAAATCGATCAATATTAATTTATGTTATTATCAGTTATGGTCACCGAGCTGAAACTTGATTTGTCTATGCAAGGTATTACGATTTAATAATTATTTGTTTTTTTTTTCAAAATAAAAATCATACTAAGTAAAATTAATTTTGTAAAACTACTAGCTTAATTGGATTGCTAGTCTTATAGTTTAAAAATAAATATTTTTAAATTGTTGGTTGATTTTTATTTTGACACATCCTTACCCAATTTGTTTTAAACGCACAGACCCAGTCTATCCTTTTGAGTCCTGACATGGTAAAATTAAAACACGACGAGGTCCTGACCCGAACAAATAAAAATTATCTCCTCCAGTCCGCACCCGATCAGATTTTTATTTTAAACACACCGCTTTTGTGTTTACGTATTTAATATATTATAAATTGTCAAATTTGTCATGATTTTGAGAAATATACCTAATAATATCTATAAGCAGACTTTGGACTTTTTAAAAGTATTCCAAGTGTACTCTTATAAATTACTAATTATTACTTATTAACTATATTAATTTGAGTATAATTTATAACTACTAGTTAGCCAGATAGGTGCGTATATTATCGAGATTACTTATAATAATGTTGATTTATAAACACAGAATTGAAAAAATAATATTTTTGCTATTGAAATCTAAATCTACTAAAAAAAAGTATTCGAAAATATTTGGAATAGGTACTTTTTGTGAAGTATTCCAAATACTTAGGAATATAGTTATCATAAATTATTCGAATACATATTCTGAATACTTTTTTTTAAATAAGTATTTGAAATACTTTTCAAAAGTATTTTATCCAAGTCTGTCTATAAGTTACTTAATGATAAAATATTATTTGTCGTCTTATTTCCGGAGGAAAAAAATGTACCTAGCCCCCGCCAATTTCATATTCTAGATCCACGTCTGTCTGTTTTGCTATATTGCTATAATTACTATTATAGCATCTACATATTATTTTGATTAAGACATATTATTTCCTGTTATAGATAATAAATAATATGATATAAGATATAACTATAATATATCACACAATAACGGTTAATTCATTTATAATAGTCATCAATGAATAAACTTATCATTCATAATTTAATATTTATACAGTAGGAAGTTTTCATATAGTATATAATATAAACGGAAATCACATATATTTATATTTTAGATAAATAGTATAGGTAACAATATATTATTATATATTAATATTATGTATAGAACCAAAAGATTCGAGATTTAAATTTAATCCGTGGGTTTAACACGGGGTCACTGATTAATAATGTATAATAATAATACTAAAACAAAACCGATAACATAAGTATATATAATCTAGTACAAAGAATAAACTCTTAACCTAGTTTATGTCATAATATGAAACTGATATAGTAAAGTCGTTATTTTATTGAGATTTTCAAAAATATAAATGTGCTATTCGGTTCAATGGACGTGTATTCGATTCATTGTAGCTGCCATTTTTTTTTATTTTTTAGAATACGATTAAATAAAAACAAAAAATGCACACAATATAATAAAAATCTCTAAGATTCGAAGTAGGCAACGGTTACATAATTAAATTATTTTACGAACCCTAACGCAATCGCGTCGATAAGGCTATAATATATATAATATAATATAGCTATAATATTATGTATTGGATAACTTCCAATGACGCAGCAATCGATAACCATAGTTGCTTAAAATGTATGGGTATGGACTATGGTTATGTGGGAAAATGAAGTCCTACAAAAATTGGACTAGTTAGTCTTTTTATTAAATAGTGTTTAAAACGCCCATCATCGGTGTTGATACACTTTGCATGTTGACTACGATGCATGCGCATACGTTTTTGTGTACACGTGTTAAAACAACCGATAAGCCTATTAAATATTGTGTGTTGGTAAATATTAAAACAACAATTTTGTGACGATGACTATTAAAACTGTACCTAGTGTACCTATATAATATATATATACTTCTGTTAGTCGCAGTACTCATATTATAGACACACAGTGTGACCGTTGGGCAACCATTTATTTATAATGATTTTTGTATTTGCCTCGTTCAACAAAATGTATATAATATTATGTTTTAGGTGCAGAGCTTTTGCGACAGAGGGAATTAAAGAAACTAATAATCTCGGTCAGTAGTCAGTACTCCGATGCGCCGAGGTGAGTTTTCGAGTTTATCGATCTCGTTCCCACTGTGGCTGGGCGCCAGGACTGCACTTACAGGACGCCGTGAAATGGCAAAGGGCTATGCCGGAAATAACGAATGATAATTAAGTGTCGTCGGATATATATGACCAAAATCAGTATGTCGTGCAAGATGATATATGCGGTGGTGCCTGGACGTCTCTAAAAATATACTAGAGAGCTTTTGGAACGGTACCAACGCGCAATGAAGTATTAGAATAGTTATGACTTCGAATGTTAAGTTAATAGAAAAAACACCGAAATATCGGACAGAGGAGACCAGGCGGGAATGATAGATGAAAATAATAGTAGGTATATAGTCACGTGTACAGGATAAGGTACTTATACATTGTGTAGTAAAGTTATTAAATAGTAAACACTGCCATTGTATTCGGGTTTTTCGTAGATACCTACACGGAGGATAATGAACCTAAAGACAACACGATTGTTATTTGGTTAGCGCCTATTATAAGTTATAACATTATTGTTACTCATTACATAGTATAATTAAATTATGCATGTTTTTTTTTTACAGCTGCGGGTGCCGACTCAATCCAAACGCAAAAACACTATGAATATGATAGCGACTGCAAAGTATACACAAAACACATTCATTACACGATCGAATTAAACATTCGTTATTAATTACTATCCATGACATTCTCGATCAATAGTATTGACAAAATAGTACCTATCGAATATAGTTTAGTTGATTAGATAATTCGATTTCGGTTTAACACATTTATTTTTACAAATAACTACCGCCTCAATTTAAGTAGGTAGGTGTCTACGTACACAATACATAATATCCTATGCATATATATATATATATTAAATTTAAAAGTCCCGAATAAGCATAGACCTTATACTAAGGTCTATGTCAATAAACCAAATTGTCCGTTGAATATCAGTTTTGAAAGCACAATGTTCATCAACGTGTTTGAAAGTATGCATCGATTACAACGACTAATGTGTGACTCTACGTACTACTCTATTACTACTAGTACCCGTATATCATTTTTGCTCGATGAAAACCACGATTTTCCGAAAACCTTGAGATCCCAGGACAAGTTTGAAATAATCAAATAACGAAAAATAAAACCTCGTGGCCCGTTCCGACTGTTCAGAGACGCACGGCAGTCGCGCCGCGCCGCCGCGCACCGCATTCGTCATGATATTATATTGTATTACAACTAGTTTTGAAAGACCGCCAAAACGACACGCGGCGAACAATAATGTAATATTATTATGTCCCGGCTCGCTCAGAGTACGCGACGTTTACACCGAGACACGTGTGGCGATATTCCGAGAAGGCGGAAAAAAAAAACCCGAAACATATAATAATTAACGGGAAACCGGCAGCCGCGTCGGCGCTCGAGCGAACTGCAGTGTACGTGACGCGTATCTCAAAGTAGGTACAGCGCGCGCAAGTAAAGCTGTAATATTGTTATATATTATTATCGTCATAGCGGGCGTTACCGATGGCGGAAAAAACTCGAAATGCCGACGCCGTCTTTCCACAAGGTATGCTACGTGTGATCTACATGAACGTCGATGACATCCACCCATTTCTCGAGAATATCAATCGACGAATGATTGGTTAATAATTAAATTATTTACATAATAATATAATATTCGGAGACATCGCTACAATCGTTATTCATTATAATACAGGATGGTTTTATGTTTACTTTGGCTCCGATCTGATTTCCGCACTGACCGGCCTGTAAATGCAAAATCTCCCTCATGACGATGCGTCTCGAAAATCGGTGGCGGTTGTAATTGAAACGTGATTTGTCGCCGTCGATGTCGTCCGCCCACAGTGTTCGCGTACGGTTAGCAGTTTGCACACTGCGCCACTGCGACCGCCCGGCGCCCGCCGCCAAGCCGGGACAACGGCCCGCGAACCGCGACCCCCGCTCGCCGACGGTGTAGCGTGTACACGCCGCCACAGATTACGGACGAGTTTGAACCATCGGTATGGTCTGGGCGGTCAAGGGGGGTGGTTGGAGGGGGAAAATCACCACACGCACGCATTGACGCGTACGGACCACAGAGAGACGCACAGACACTCGCGCACGAGGACCACCGCGTACCTTCCCCCCAGTCACCCCACCAGACGATCGGGATGCCGGGATTATAATTTTTTTTTCACGCATTCCCGACGCCGTAACGTATTTTTCGTACCTAGCTGTATGATTTTTCGGGGGGGAGCAGGAGAGAGATCTGTAAAAAAAATATCACACGATGAGTGCTATTTATATTAAGGTACCTCCGGCCTCCGCTGCCTATACTATATTATTTTATTCAACTTTCATCTCTTCAAAAATAATTGCAGCTGCCCAACGACAGGCCGACGAGGCATCGTGCTTCGACGACGAGTGAATATATTATTATCACTTAAACCGTTAATTATAATTTATAATAATATACAATAAATAATGATACATACGCGCGTTATGTATGGGCGATAGGTATATAATATAATATAGTATAATAGTACCTATATTGATATATTTATGTGTGTTTGCATATTGCAATAAATTGTATCGTATCATCTGAGCTTGCGCCAGTCGACGACGTACAGGATTTTATGATAAAAATAGGATGACGCATCCCGTTCCGGAGGTCCCTCCCCTATACAATTCAAACTTGTTTTATCCGTTGACCCCTCTGTTACTCCATCAATACTTTTTTATAGCCTGTAGGTTTGCAGTATGTTATTGTAGTAATAACTAAATTGGTCGTTTAGGTATATTGGAGCCTCCTAGTTGTAGTAGCTGATTTATTGGAATATATAATATCAGTGGCGCTGATCATTTTTTCCTTGTATGGTAGTAGCTAATCATGATTAAACCCCCACCAGTCACCACAAATTTTAATCTATTCTGTGATATTACTATAATCTATAAAATCTAATCTATGATAGGTATATTTATATTTTATAATAGTACCTATATATTGTTTAAATTATCAGATACGAGAGCACAGATTTGTATGCACTAAAAAGTGATGGACTGAAAAAAAGCCCAGAAAAAAACTTAACGGAAAAAAAGCCTAGAAATATAAATATTGACCCCTTCAAATGTGAACACATGTATACTCTACTCCTAATTAGCAATTACCATGTACCTATAACAAAATATAATAATATATTGAAATGAAAATAATAATTAATTGTTAATTGTATAATGTATTATATAGATTGTAAATAAAATTAAAATATAAATATGAACACAATATTATGTATACACATTGGCGCAAATAGAGGAGGGGGGCTTGGGGGGTCTTAGTCCCCCCAATTCAAAATCTAGTAATATGTACTAATTTTTATATTATGTGGTAATAAGCAATATGGCCTATGGGGAGGGGGGTTTGAGTCCCCCCAAAAAATTTAGTTAATTTGCGCCTATGTGTATACAGTATACGTCATGACATATTATTGTGTATTTGTGTAATATTTTTATAACTTATAAGTCAAAAAACATTATTCTTAGGTATATTTTATATACAATACACGAGTACATACTAAAATATTATCTGTTATCTAAATATATTATACTACCACCTGTTGGCTGTTTTGCATTAACTTAATAAATTATTATTAATTTTATAGTTGTGTAATTTTTGTATACATTTTACTTTTTAGTATGTGTATACCTATGAATTATGTTTTTTGACTTATAACTTATAAGTTATAACACAATATTTGATGACGTATACATAATATTGTGTATTAGTGTTCATATTTATATTTATATTTCTGGGTAAAACTTGGGGCTTTTTTTCGGCGATTCCTAAAAAGTAACACGGTATGCCAAAATATGCATTAAAAACCATGAAAATATAGATGACTATACAAAAATGTTGCAAAAAAAAAGATTTAAAAATTGCCAATAGGTACCTACTAGTAAAAAAATAATGTACGAAATTAAATCTTTTATTTGATAATTATTATTAATTTATTAGACATAAACATAATTGCAAACAAATTTAACTTATCTATTTTATCTACTTTTATCTATATTATTATTCTGATAGGTATTATTATTATGAAAATTATAAGGTCTTAGAAATAAATGTATTTAAATATATATGGCATAATATTATAGTCAATGAAAATTCGATGATTCTATCAACAATTTGGGGGTGCTAATATAATTGTTGTCGTTAGCTATTGAAACTATTACGGTTTCGTAAAGATTAATGGGGTAAGGTACGTGACAAAATCCAAAAATATAAAAAGAAAAACAACATATAGCAAATAAGATTGCATAAAAATCCGAGTTCTATGTTAGGTAATGTGCGTTAGGGAATTGAGCCATAATGAACCTTATTTCAAAAATGAATACGGTAAATGGGGGCGTTGTTCATTAGGATTTATGACCCAATATTTACCTGAGTATAGAGCATATATCATTTTTGCAAGAAATTAATCGATCATTTGGATCAATTTATATTTATCTTTGTTGTTTATATCATGTCATAACAACTTTTATAAAATTGATTACCTACCTACATGTTGTAGATTGTTTTGGCCAATAATAGCCAATAGGTGATATTGTGATAATCATTGTAAAGGTGCTCAAAAAGTCAAAACGATGACTAAATTCAACTATAAGAGTCTTAACTCCTAAGCCTTTAAAAATGGGAAGGAAAATATATTAGACATATATTAGGTATCCATATACAATATGTTGACTACGATGTATTAGATAAATTAAAGGTCCATGTACATTTCGCCCAAATTATATGTATACATTCACCTAAACAATATGTGATTTTGAGTTGTTTGGCTAAATAAAATTCGACCGTAACTGGGTCACTTATTACTTGCATTTATAAATTACTTGCATTTATAAAAGGTTTTTTACAAACAGAATTATATTTTAAATGAATTAAAGAAATACGAAGAAAAAGAAAAGACAGGTCTGATTTTTAATGGTTTTTAGCTTATAATTATTTATTATAAATTTATTGAAAATAGAAATATTAAGAAGTAAGAAGTATGCTCTATTATTTAATATTTTACCCAACACCCACCCATTATTAAGGCAGTTCAATTGAACTACTTGAATTACGTTTTCGGCGCCACTGTGTATACCTATGTATTTTTATTTTATTTAATAATAACATGGGTGAATTAACAAATATGTAATTTATTGAATTCAAAATTCAAGTTGACTTCATTAATTCGAGTTAAATAGATATATTGGAATCACTAGACTTTAGAGTCTAGAAGTTAGAGGAATAAGTCAGTTGACGAAGATCCATTATTTCAATCTCTGTTACATAATATAATATTTTATATTTATTATTATGTATTTATGTTATAAATCTGTGGCCCATTTTTCTCCTGCTGGTACTATTTAAACATTTCATATTACTTTCTTTTGTTCAATATGCACCCGGGTAAAATAATGTTCTATATACAAGCTGCAAGTAGATAAAATTAGTGTTCGCCAATTACGACGATTTTTCTAGACTATATAGGTACCTACCTGAAATATGAACATCTTGTGCGTCAATTTATTTGTCATAAATTAAAAAGGTATAAATTGGTTGCGCCAGAAAAATATTATAATGAAGAATTCATTGTATAATTCACTATTTTACTTTAATATATTATGTTTGAATATTCTATTTTAATTAAATATACAAAATATGTCAATGTCAAATGTTATTCTAACAGAATTGTAAAAAAAAAAATTGTAACAATGTATTTTTAATATTTTTCAACAGCCATTGTAACAATACACCGCAGGAGCCTTATATTAATTTTACAAGCTTTTTGACCCAACGAATAAAATGTTAATGACATTTATAGAAAAAAAAACTAAACAAATTAGAAACAGAAATTATCGTAAACAGCTCAACACATGTCGAAATATTTTGAAAACTATATGGTGTATACTATATAGACAATTCTAATATAAACATTCCATGACATTTTTTATGTATTTACGGTCACTTGTTATAGAGTTACATCAAAAACCAAAATCGATTTTGAGTAAAAATTTTCTTTATATTTTTTATTTGTGTTTCCCGTCGCTTTTGAAAACTACCTACTGGGAATCATACATTTTGACCTCCTCAATGCTCCAACTAGATTCGGTTTCCCAATATCGAAGAAAATACTGAAGTGAAAATCGAAACATTATTTCGACAGATAAAAAAAAATAAAAAACACACATCATTGTAAAATTAATACTTTTATTGCTCCGCATAGAATCTTAAATACAAATATAATAGGTACATTTTAAAATTTGTTAAATAGGTTCAATGACTTGAATGTCATCGTCATGTTAAAATGTTTAGAGTTTTAAATTGTATTTTAAAATAAATTATTGAGAATTACTTTGAAAAATTAATCTATAATCTAAAATCTATTTTGAGATGAATATACGTTCATAGTTCATTATTAAAGGTTTCACGACAAAATGTCTATTTATAATGTTTGCAAATTGAATTTTAAAAAAACACCAACAAATTTTTAACCACATCGCTTTTGACACAGTCCAAGTCTGTATGAAATGGGAAGGAATTTGTGCTGTTAAAACGGGAGGTGTTTGGGAATTGACGTATTTACAACGCGGTAGCCGTTTGGAAATTGACCTTTTTATAAAACGGGAGACAAATGGGATATATCCCATAAATCAAGTACGATTTGCAGGCCAGATTTATTAGAGGGACGTATGAATTGCGGCCCGCGGGCTTATGACAGGGACGTACAAATTGCGGACACATAATAATGACCGTTAGTCATATACATGAACTAAGATATCTTAGTTCATGGTTATATAATATAATGATCTAAGTAGTTTCCACTATTCATATCAATTATCAGCCTATAAGTTTTTTTATTGTTTTAATTTTTCATGTTTTTGTGCTGATTAATCGTATTTTTTTAATTTTAGGTTATTGGTTTGGAAAAATCATAAACTTAAACTTTCCTATTTCTTTTTCTTTAAATGTTGCCATCTGTTGTCTAATAATCACTACTTAATCACACATTTTCTTCATTTTGAATCCTTTACTTCTGAATTTTATGTAATAATACTAATATAGGTAAGTGTTAGTGGCGTATTTAGGTTTTTGTCATGGGGGGATATGATTTTATCCAGTATCCCCGCTTTTATAACTAGAGGCCTTAAGTTAAGACTCCGAAAAATGTTGCATATTATATACAGCCTATGGGGGGGGGGGATTGATCCGCCCCCCGGTAAATACGCCACTGTGTCAGATTGACTCCCAACTATGACACATCAAGTATCAACAAAGTTATAGATTTTAGGATTGCTAGTGTACAATAAGACATATTTAGTTTTGAAAACTTTTACTGTTGATGTACCATCGGTTGCAGCTATCAGTAAACTGTGCTCAAACATTAGGGGGAACATGGAGTCCGGTGAATTATCATATCCACATATCTCCCCGCAGCCATATATAGCCATGCAGTGCTCTACTATATAGCACTAAAATGTCTAATGAACTATTTGTCCGAAATTATATTTTTATATATTGATATAATATTCCGTATAACATTCTGCTTATGAATGTAAAATGTATAATGTAGGTCCTATATGTTGTCAAAGCAATAAAAATCTTATAAAATAATAACGATAAAAAATAGTAACGATTTTTAACGATTTAAAATTATTGCAGTTACGGACGAAAACTGGCCAATAAAATGTCACCCCGTCACAGTTCTGACCCACACCATAGATGGCTCAAGGACTCCCAGATTATACACGGTTAACGCGTGAGCTCACGTTATAGACATACTATTGTCTATTAGGTATACATTATAATATTTTATACAGCTAGCTATTACTAATTCAAGTTTTCATTAAACATACAAAAATTAATAGGTAGTTGTTTAGTATCGATGCGATTGTGATAAACTGATATGTGAATAATAAGTAACTATACTTAACAAGGATGACTGATGAGTTGTATTACATTATGTATCTATCTTGTGTGTAAATAGGTTTTATAGTTCCATATAAAAAAATAAAATGTTGTAAAAATTGTATTTAATAAATAAAAAGCAGTTTGGACTTTTGGAGTAAACTACACTAAATTAAAATGGTTAAACCTGCTTAAACATATTTATAAGTATGAGTATTAATATAAATCTGCTAACTGATAATTCATAGTTTTGTTGTAAAGTTTTACACATTATTCAATCGAAGCGGTAAAACACTAAAACAAAAAACGGGAAATTTTCATTCATTATGTAGATCACCTATTCACATTACTTAGTACTATTTGTATATACAATTTGCAACTTATATATTTATGTTCAATGGGTTGTAATAGTATTAATGTTTGTACATAGATTATAGACAGTAAAACAAGTAATTGTTGTACAACGTGTAAGCTTTATATTTTAATATATTGACATACTAAAAAACAAACTTATAACATTTTGAATGGAAAAATTGACAACACTGTTGATATAAGTAAATCAGTACAAAATATTATAATATTAAGTACCTACATAGTACATAATACCTCTACATTAACCTCTATAAAACAATAGTATGCTATATTGTATAAACATAATACATATTTACCAATTGTAATAATTAATGAAAAACCTAGTAATAAAAATTCTGATATTATTATATTTATAAAACAATTAAATGTTTTTGTACAGAATTTTTTCTTTTTTAAAATTAAGAAGTAAATAGATACCTACTAGATAAAACCTATGTCCATTAGCCATTGAAAAAAGGTTATACGAAACAACAATTAAAAAAATAAGTAATAACAATTATACTAACATATAAAAAGTTTTTAATTAATCAACCAAAACACAAAAAAAAAAAATGTGATACTATAGTAATTATTTTCCTTTTTTTTTACACTTGCGATCATTTACAACTTCTGTTTTTAGAACTGCATGGTTTGCATCTTTTAAATGTTGATGTAGTTTGTTTTTTGATGAAAATACTGATGAACAAACACCGCACGCATGATTGGACTTTTTGATTTTGGGGGTTTCAACTATTTTTTGTTTTTTTTTGTTTTTTGTTGACTTTTCTGTTGTTGGTCCTTCTTGAGGTTGATTCTCCTTCAATGATACTTCGGTCTCCACTTCTGGCACTGAATTATCGGTGTCATCAGGTATAGGATTATGATCATCATCGTTAGTCTTTTTAGCACTTATCAGTACAACATTGTCTTTATGCTTTTTAGATGTCTGATGATTGTGTAAAGCTTTTTCGGTTTTAAAAGACTGATCACATGTCAAACAGTATAATACATTAACTTCATCAAGGGTCTGTGAATGTTTCTTTTTCTTTTTACTTGGTTTTCTTTTTATATTTGCTGTTTCTTCTTCACTACTTAAATCAGCTTCTAATACATCATCTGTATCAATATCATTTTGAACATTTAATAGATTGATATTCTTTATTTTATTTTTATTAAATTCCTTTGCTTCAGTTTCACTACTTAAACTATTGCAAGACTCTTCATTGCTATTAGAACTATCGTATTCTGCTTCGTCTACAGCACTTTCTTCATCAGAATGACTTTGACTATTTTCATCAGAAGAACTATTGTTATTATCAGGTTCTTCACCAATAAGCAGTTTTTCGTCATTCAACATTTCGACTTTAATAAGGTCGATATTTTCTTTATGCTTTTTAGATTTTTCATGGTTTTGAAATGCTTTTTCTGTTTTAAATACTTTATTACAAGCCACACAGTATAAGCAGTTAGCCATTTCATCATCTGAATCAAATTCATCACTACTACCGTATTCAGCAATAAGGCTTTCTTCAATTACTTTTAATTCCTCTTCTACATTAGAAAACTTTGACCAATCGGATTCTTTGTAATTGGCCATTTCTTTTTGTTTATCTTTTATTCTTTTTCGTCTAGCTTCTTCCATTCGCTTACTGTTTTCCGCTGATTTCAACTTAAGAGTTTCAGCATATGCTTTTAATCGTTTATCACGTTTACGTACAAACTCTATCAATGCTTGTATCTTATCATTGCGCTCTTTCTTAGCTTTATCGCGAATCTTCTTATTTTCTTTTTCCATTAATTTGACTACACGTCTGTTGGGGGCTTGTCGTATGTCATATTCATCTAACCATCCAAATGGTTTATAAGTATTGAAACCACACCAAAAGTTGTAGAATGGTCGCACAATATCAGTATAGTCACTGTCTGATCGACCAAATGTTGGAATATAATCAGGATCTACTTCAAAATAAACACTTTCTTCGACCAATAATGTATTGAATACCTCACGGTACACAGAATAAAATCCTTTATCGTCATCACCAAAGCCTTTGTAACAAGAAGGTGAAAAATACTTAAAAAGATTAAGTTCATTAACAGGTGTATCGCCACTATTAATAATATACTCCCTGTGGTTGTCATACCATTGGCGTTCACGTGGGTCGCCTAGTACCTCATATGCTTGCTGAATTAATTGAAACTGTTCTTTAGCTTCATCAACACTATCTGGATTTTTGTCAGGATGCCACCTCAACGCTAATTTCTTATAAGATTTTTTCAAATCATCAACAGAGACATCGCGAGACACTTCTAACACTTCATAAAAACACTTCATTGTGTTTTCACTCAAAATATACCTAAAAATAATTATACACAACAATATGAGTAAATAGAGGTCATTTGAAAAATAATAATCTCAATATCTATGCTTACAAATTTATAATAGTTTACATTCATAAAAAAAATAAATTTTAAAATACACAAACATTAATGCTTACCTGATATTATATTTTTCAAAAATTTAATAATTTTCTAATTGATCTGTTTAGGGTTTTTTATGAAATGAATAGATTCAATTTTTGGACTGAAAATTTAAACTATTGGACAACAAGTCAATAATTCGAGATCGACACCGACTACCGAGTACCGTGATCCCAAGTACAACTACTTACCTCTAAAGTTTATTCTTTATATTATTATCATTTATAATAAACCACGAAGATTAGTGATATCTCTAATCTTCATGTAATAAACATTTCCCAGCACCTACCAGTTACCATAACGAGTTGTGGGAAGTCAACCAAAAAGTGGTAAACTGGTAAGTACAAGTGCTTATCACTGCACCGGTCCGTGGCCATAGATAATAAATCTTTATTCCCGTAATACCGTGTGCATGGTTGAAACTTGAAAAGTGATTACTTGAATAATCGTACGAATTTAGTCGCTAACTCGCCGTCCGCGGTTCATACTTAATTAATATACCTATTTCCCCTTGTTACCCTTTTGACTAAAAAGTTTACCAAATTATTCAATATGAGATTGACGGATGTGCTCTGGACCAAACTACCAAGGGGTCATATTTTCAAAGGGTACGTTCAATTTTTCTATGTAATATGTAAATCAATTCAAAACCATACTATTATATTATGTTGATATACAGTGTTATAATAAATAACTAAGTTGTATAATATATATAAAAAAATGTAATATTATGTAACTAATTTTGGTCATTAAGCATTAGGTAATGCTTATTATAAACATTAATTAAAATATACGAATCACAATAATATGAAAGCTAGAATTTGCTATATAGTTAAAAACAATTAACCTACTTTGTTAATTTCAGTATTTAATTATTTATATATTATAATATTATATTATAATATTAATGACCATTGAATATCATCAACCTGAAATATTCCTCTAAAATACTGTTAACTGTTATTACCTACTTAGCTATGTCTACTTTTGTACTTTAGTGTTTTAATAATTAATATTATTTTTTCAATTTTAACTGTCTAATTTGAAATAAAAACAATTTATCAAGAATTACATTTTACGGATGATACATTTTACTTACTAGAAAATAATATTGACACTTTGTACTATGTGTCAGAAAATAAATGTTTATTTTAAATACTCACATTAATTATTATATCTAGTTAAAAGATAACCATATTTACTTGAATAAATAAATAAATATTATTTATTTGAAGAACTGAATCAATAAAATAAGAATTCATTAGGTTCTTAAATACACTATACAGTTTAGGAACTACTTAACATTAAGTAGAATTATAATATTATAGTAATAATTACTCGTCCAGCGGTACATATGTACTGTACCAGTATTGAACTGGTATTCGTGGCAATAAATTTAAAGAAAATTTCAACGTTTTTTTTGTTTTGCTGATGGTATATTTAACTTTTCCTAAAAATCCCGGGGCACCCTACTATAGTATTTAACTCATGTATCTACTACCAATACCTAACCTGTATATTTAATCAATACTACTACGGTCATTACACAATATTAATAAAACTTACCGTTTACCTATCTATATCTATACTAATATACTAACATTATAAAGTGTGGAGGTTTGGATGTTGTAACAAATAAACTCAAAAAATACTGGACCGATTTCAAAAAATTTTTCACTAATAGAATGTTGCATTATCCCTGAGTCACATAGGCTTATTTACTAAAGGGGTACATTAAAACCCAAGGAGACGGGTATTTAATTTTTTAAGGGCAACACGCCATACAGGATCAGCTAGTTAATTATAATTGTGCAATGGAATATTAGATAAAATTTATTGTCCTAGACCTTAGTGGCTTTCACGAGACAAGAGTATTATGAATTAAAAATATTTGAGTACCAATGTATATACTTACATAAGTCATGAAACATATTTGTTGATTTCTTTATTTTTTTTTATAATTTAAAGAAATATTTGAGGGTGGATAGGTATTTAATAAATAATATTCATACCCACAGTTCATAGACACTGGCACCTCTTGTATTTAAATTAAAAAAATAATTATAACTGCAAGGCACATGTTCTATAGCATTTGATAATCATTAAGAAATATAGGTGGTTGAGTAGAGTACGCTTTACATTTGTAATTTGTATTAGGTATTAAGGATTCCAAAAACAAAACTGCGTGTTGAATATTTTTAGTATTCTAGATTTTTCATCTAAAATCTGATTTATTTTATATTTTTTGTGAATCATAGTTAAATAAAATAAATAAAGGAGAAAAATCTAGATCAGTTCAATTTAATGTATCTGATAAGTAATTAATAAATAATAATTAATATATATACATTTTATTTTTATTTTTTCAAGATTTATTAAGTTGGCTCGTAGTTTTTAGTGCTAAACTAATTTGCCATTTTTAATGGCTAAACTTGTAGGCCAAGCCCTGATAATAAGTAATAAATAATAATCCTGTTCTTTTCTTTATTTATTTGGGTTAAACAATCCATACAATGTTTGAATCATATGCTTTAGTGATCATAATTAAGTTTTCCTTTTGAAAGGAGGAGCTGCCTGCTGACACGGGACCTCTAGGTATTACCTTTGTGTGTAATAACATTACACTCAATTTGTGAACAAATGGTGAATTTTTTTGCAATCAAACTTATATGTCAAAAACATGTTTGTAGATTATTTTATAATTTATTACTATAAAACAAAATTTATCTATAATATTGTTACATTGTGTATCTGTATAACATTTCATTAAGTACCAATAATTTTACACATTTTGTCTAGTGTCTACTATGTCCAGCGAGAGAATACACTGACCCGACAAAGTTTGTCCTTCTTTACATCCCAACACGACATTCTGCCATTGTGAAATTAGTTTGGATGGCAGGGTCTTGAATAGGGATGTGCAGAATCGGTGTGTTTTATCTCTGGATAGAGTATATATTATACTTTTACTGTTTTAAATTTATCCCAAAAAAAATGTTTTTGTTACTTATTTAAACCAATGCCTCAGATATATATTTATGTAAAATTATTTGTAGATATTATATTATTAAAATCAATTTTATTTCTATACTTGGTAATTTTTTAATTAAATAAATAATTTAGGTACTGAAGTTTTTTAATTGATGCACACTATGCACTGAGAATCAAAAATAAGATTTATAAAAGATTAACATTAAATATTATGAGTACCTTGAAGATTTTTTTCGTTTTATTGTGTATGAGGATTTAAACTATTAAGTTATAAAGTTAAAATAAATATTATATATATTATAATATTAAAAACAAAATATTGGTTAAAATAAATAAATATTTTGTTTATGTGTTCCACCTACCTAATCCACTTTTTTTGTTACAGTAAACATCGTCTGGTCAAACCGGTTACTGGCTTAGATATACATAAAAAACTTAGAGATCTTCAACGAGAAGAACAAAACATGTTTTACCTTCGGCATTCATATTTGACCAAGGTAAATATGCATAGAAATAGATATTAGGTATATTTTTCTGTCAACAATTAGTTTTCTATTCTTAATTCTTATAGTAATAACTAATATGTATGATACTATTTTTTAAGAACACTGTTTCATTTCAAACTTATATTAAGAATTAAAATCTGTCTGCAATTATAGGAAGAGTCATATGGGCATTCACAAGAACAAGGTCGCTTTGAAAAATGGATGAGGAAATGGAAAGTGTTACAATCGGAAAAATTTGGAAAACACAAGTCAATGGAAAATCACTTAAGTCATCTTAGGTCAACGGATGGATGGGAAAGTTACTAAGAGCTTCCAAAAAAAATATTTAATTATTAGATTCTTTATAACTTAGTTTGTATGTTTACTTTAACGTCTGTGAATGTATGAAGGAAAAAAAATGTAAAATAAATTAATGTGATTATAAACATTTAAATACATATGCGACATGTTTAAGTTACTAGTTAACAAAATATTGAAAAAAAATTAAGGTTATAATTTTGATTCAAGGCACGGTTAATCATAGCCTGGTGCACACAACTGCATCTTCTTCCTCAGTCAACCATTTATTGTCAATTGCTTGTTCTTTGTTCAATGTCCTACCACTTCCCAATAATTCTGCAAACTGTGCCGCGATTGGATCACTTCCAACTGTTGCTACTGCCACTACTTCATTTCCTTTGCAATAATATACAACAGCTTTGAAGTTTTCAAGATCGCCATTAATTAAAACATCAGTGTAACCATGGTTGAATCCTTTGAAATTATAAAATAGGCAAAATTTCACTTTAGAGATTTAAAAAAAAGAAAAAAGAACATACCAGCAAATCTTATGCTAGTGCCAAATAATGCTGTCCAGAAAAAGGGAACAGACTTAATAGGAGTTTTTTTGCCAAGCATTTGTAAGGCAGCAACTTTTCCGTGGTAAGTAGCCAACTGCCAATGACCTAAGGATGATTTAATGTTAGAGGGGTAGACAGGAGCATTGGCAACATCTCCACCAGCAAAAATTCCTTTCACATTGGTTTCCAAATACTATATTGAAAAAAATATTTTGTTATCATTAATTCACTCAATCTAGTAAAGAAAAAAAATCGCACCTTATCAACTTCAATTGTACCATTAGAAGAGTTAATCGCAATATTAGAACCAGCCAAAAATTCAACATTAGTTTTCGATCCAGTGGCCATGATGCAAACATCTGCCTTTAACTTTTGACCATCAGACAATTCTATTTCAGATAGTCGATTATTATAACCAATGTAATTTTTTACACTTGTTTTCATGTGAAACACTACGCCTTTGGATTCAAATAATTCCTGGACTCGTTCGCCTATTTCTTTTCCTAAACTTTCTTTGAAAGGTACATCACTACGGCCAATCACGTGCACAGATTTTACTTTAGAAAAAGTTGCTGCAGCTAATTCCATACCTAAAATTTTTTATTGTGTTTATTATTTACTTATGTTAATAACTTAAATTGAAGTTTAAAAATTTTAATTTTACCAATAAATGATGATCCAACAACGACTAAATGACAATCAGATGATAAACTTTGATGGATCTTATGTGCGTCTTCGATTGTGCGTAATGTAAATACATTGTCATACTTGGAAACTTCTGGTGTAGAACGAGGTCTAAATATATTTAATTATTAGAAAAATAAATACTAATTATTTTAGTTAAATGGATATTTACGTCATTCCACTGGCGATAAACAAAGCATCAAATGTTAATTGTTCATTGTTTGATAAATATACAACTTTTGTACTTGTGTCAATTGATTCTACACTAGTCTTAGTTAGAAGTTCAATGTCTCCAGACTGAAAAATATAAAGATTATAAAACTATTAAAATATTTCTAAACAATAAAATACACAGAAATAAAATTTTATTGCTTTTTGAAAAATTAGGTTAATTTATGGACATCGTAGGACAATGCATAATGAAAAATTTTAACATGTAACAGATTAGTAAAACGTAAGTACCTACTGTAGTTTTTGACTAAAAAAATGTTGTTATACTATACATTAAGATTTAAAATATAATAAACCACCATAGGCGCAATTGACTAAATTTTTTGGGGGGACTTGAGTCCCCCTCCCCATAGGCCATATAGCTTAGTACCACAGAATATAAAAATTAGTACTAATTTCTAGATTTTAAACTGGGGGGGACTTAACTGACATTTGGGGGGACTAAGTCCCCCCTATTTGTGCCAATGCAAACCACTTTTACAATTTAATATAATTAATTTACTTCATAAAAGGGTAGAGAACGTAACAATATGCCATTCACATCAGAACCTAAGGCTTTGCTCAGTTTTGTTCGGTCGTACGGTAAATAACCATCTTTTGAGATCAATATCAATCGTCCATCATATCCTTCTTGTCTTAATTTCTCTACACATTCTGTACCAGCGGGTCCTAGAGCAATAGTTCAATATTACTTTTCAATTTTAATTTATGATAAAATAACTAAATTACCACTTCCAATGACAATGAATGTACGCTTGTTTTCTAGATTGCGTTTAGTTAATGGTTTCACAAATTTAGCGTTTTCAAGTGCACACTTGTTGGCGGATACTTTTACATTACCATTGGTTACAGAAACTTTAAAACTTGGAATACTATCTAAGCCAGGGAAATCTTCAATGTCACCTATTTATAAAAAAAATAAAAGTTTTAAAACACCTTTAAATTAACATCATGTTTAATAAGTATTTGTTTTACCGGTTTTCAAGTTGAAACAAGCACCATGCCAAGGACATCTTACTGTTCCATTTCCTAGAGCGCCTTTAACTAAAGGTGCACCATAATGTGAACATTTCGATCCAACAGCAAAAAATTCACTATTTTGTTTTACGACTAAAACTTTGTTGCCATTGTTTCCAATCTCAAATTCTTGCATTCTATTATTTTTTATTAATAAAAATGTATATAATTTTAAATGTTATGTACCAATATTACAATTATTGATTTACCCATTATCAGGAATGTCATTTTCTTTACACACAATTTGTTCGATGACATCATCACTGGGGCCTGTAAATACATAAAATAATTATCAACACATAAAAAGAATAATGAGTAAATTTACTATACATAAATAAATATTTTCTTAAAGCATTAGAATAAAGTGTGCATTTTAATGAAATTAAAAAAAAAATACCAAAAAGCAAATGAAAAAAATACAATAAATTTAAACAAACACACACCCGACATTGTTCTGCAAAACACACGCAATTGGGAACGTATACTACTTCTAAATACTAGTCTTCGAATAAATAACATTCAATCCCTGTATGATATACCGGATTAATAGCCTGAAAGCATGCACATAAAAAAATGAATCAACTTATTTTTTGTATTGAGTATGATAGGAATTCACTTTAAATAGTTTAATGATAAGTTATTGATGATATGATAGCATTTTGCTAATCAAATGGTAAATGATAAAATTATTAGTATCCACGTATATTATGAATGTATAATATGTATATACAAACATAATAAGTAGTTAATTATATTGAATGTTATTTATGTGAGTATGATTACCCACGGTGAAATGATTTTTATGATAACTTATAAATCCAATGAATTGCAAAAGTGATGTCAAACATAGATTTTGATGACATTCATACACACCATGAGGCATATGAATTAATTATTTTATCATGCAAATATTTTTAATTTTATTTGGTACATTATATAGTATAGAATTACACTTTAAACAAACATTTAAACCTTTAAAGTGCTTAATTGAAAAATAGATACTTTAAAATGTAGATAAAATCTTTTAAATTAAAATTTTTTATAAAAAAAAATATAATATGATATAGGTAGGTAATATTTTAACAACCTATTAATTATTGTTGCATTTGTAATAAAAAATAATCTATAAACTCACTCTGTTTTATAGTAGGATTTGAGTTTACCTCGTAGTTGAGGTCACTATAATGAAAGTGTTAAATATGAATTCAATGTTATATCATTATATACGAAAAACTATTCGGAACAAAGGAGATGGGTAGATCTGAATCTATTTCTGAGGGTAGTTTATATTAGTTATAATACTTATTATTATTATTTATTTGTGTATTTGGCAGGTATAACTAATTTTTCTCAAACACAGCATGTAACTATAAATATCTTAAAATAATTGTAAATATTTTGTAAATTCCATTGTGTATAGAAAATAACAATATAAAATCATTTGGTAAAAATTTTAAGTCTACAATTATTCTTTACAAAAAAAATAGATTTCAAAAATATATATACTGAATAAGTACCAATTAGTATAAAATCAAAATATATAACAATACATTTGAATTTCTGAAAACAAAAGCATAGAAAGATACGTTTAATTTAACATTTAAGACATAAAGAGAATTATGATTAATGATCAATAATAGTATAATATTCATGTTTATTATAATAGTTTATGAAACTTTAAATGATATCATCTGACCAGTCCAGCAGTCCAGAGTACTAAAGTAAACATACAAGTTACTTATAATTTTAAACTAAAATATGATTAAAAAACTGGGGTTCGGGGCTACAGATAAAATTCCAAGCCCTCTTATCCGTACTCAGGACCTAGAAAAAATAACGGTAATATTCAGGGTTTTCTGTAAATTAATAGGTAAAAAATGTAAAAACCCCAATGTTAAAATTATTGAGGAATTTTGATAGGTCTAGAAATTACATTAGTAGATTCTAAATTGTATACCTACCCACTAAATATAATTTAGTACTGTTCCACAAGTTATGTTAATTAAAAATTATAAAAACGTGTAAAACGTGTTCAGGAATAAAAGAAACTTTTATTGAATTAATATTTGAAATAAATCGTTACATTTTCGTTACCATTGTACATATAGAATTGTTTGAATAAATATAAAATATTTGCATTAAATAAATGGTATACTATGGTATTTCAGGTACTACTCTGGATTGTATCTATGCATTTATAACACAATATATATTACCTAAATTATTTATAAATTTATGAAATCATTAAATAAACCTCGAAATAAACTCAGTCATAAACTTATAAATCATTTTAATAATTTCAAAGATCCCTAAATAACTATTAATAATATAATAGATTTAAAAAATACATGAATTAGATGGTATTTTTTTTAGAAATGATAGGTAACAAAAAAAAATTAATAAAATATATTATTTTATTTTTAAAACCCAATAAAAAATAGTTAAAAACAATTAAGTGAATTATTAATGGTACTTATAAACCAAAAATTAAAAATAATATAAGTATAGTATGTAGGTAAACTGTAGTTGGTTGTACACTATAAATATTAATACTTTTGACTTTTGATATGAACTCTGTTCAACTGATAGTTTTAAAATATGTGCTTTGATTAAATTTAGTTATATACCTTATTTAAGTTATAAAATAAGGAATGATATAGATACACGCTAATACCATGTTCAAAATAAATAACAAGGTAACAAAAATTAATACTTAAACACCTATTTAAAATTGAAATTTGGATTAACATGGGTTTTACCATTAATTAATATATTAAGTAGGTTTTTGTAGGTAATTGTATTATTTGTTGTTTTAACTAAAAAAGGATAAATTTAAAGCATAAATAAACCTATTGATAATCGTGTTCATTTAACCATCATTAAAATCATCTAAATATCTTATTAAATCCAGGAACACAAAAATTCAACTATTTTCACATTTGCTATTGAAAAATTCTATGTTTATAGCTATTTAATGTCATTACAGACAATTTAAGTACATTTGAAGTATTTAATGAATGCATAATTATAATAATGAAGGTAGGTTAGAACAAATAAAAATGTTGGCCTCTCAAATGTTTGAAAAATAATTAAATACCTATTATATTCTAATAATTTTAATTTTATATAATGTATACTGTATAGTAAAATCTAGTGGTAAATGCAATAGTTTATATTTCAGATCTTTAAATGTCATTGAAAAAGCAATGTTTGCAGGCAATGAATAGGGAAAGCCAAAGATAAAATAGATACCTACACATCTACCTATTTCTATTTCAAATTTAAAAATAAACAATTACCAATAAATAATTACAGTAGGTAACAGGTATAATCAACTATCAGTAGTTATTATTTTTTTATTGGACTACTAGAACAAGGTGTATCATTAAACTACTGTAGTGAGCTATTACATGCAGATAATATGGAAAAAGTCAAAGATCACTATTATTTTTTATTCAATATAATTATATAATTAGATAGGTAATTGATATTATTTAAAAATTTTACGATAAACAATTACATGAATTTGTAAAAAAAAAATGCAATACCTACTCACATAACACAAAAGCATGTTGAATACATTAGGTAAATATAATTACATTTATAGACAACTGTAGTTTGACCTATGTTTAACAACCAAAGGTATTATTAATTTATTCTAAATGTTCTAAACTATTATGCTCACAATTCCAAGGCTTAATCATTTGAATACGCATTTGTAAATTTATAAAATATACCTATAACATGATGCAATGGTTATACTATAGATTTCATAAAAAAAATTATTATTATTTTTTAGACTGATTTGTTATCTTTTAAACTTTTAAAAATTATATAAGAGGTTAGATACATTATCCAAATAAGTTTATTAGTTTATTTTTTAATGAGCATTATTATTTCTTAACTGAATTCATAGTAGGTATTTTTAAATTTTATTATTCACAAACAGGTTTATAATTTTTTGTCTATTTTAAACTATTTTATTACCATATTAACAGTACGGTAGGTAATTCCTATTTAAACTTTTGGTAAATTATTATTTGTGAAATTAAAATCATAACTTTTTTTGTATGCAGAATATACAGTTTGTAGGCGATGTTTTAGGTAGCAATTTAACACCAATGTTATTATTGTTGGAAAAATAATGGAGTTACCATTAGTTGGATAGGTCTGCATAATAACATATGAATAGAGCGTACAAAGAGATAAATTATTAATGCCAGTCAGTTATATGTAGGCATTACAGCTGCTGTTTAGGTAGGTACCCGAAATATAAACCTACTGGAAAGCTTGGGGAAAGCCTGGGAAAGCTCAAGCACAGCCGGAGAGGAGATGAAAACAGATCGAGTGGAAAAACGGTGATGGCGTAGTCTTAATTTATAGGTATTTGATTATCGGCCGCAAGAATTAAATAAAAAAAAAAACCGAACAATACGAAAACTCACCTTCGGTGCTCTTGGACGCTATCGAGCCCATTTGACAGCTCGGAGTCGACTGTTGGCGGTGGCGGCGATGTGGAAAACGTTCGGCGGCGGTGGGAAAGTACTGTTACTACCCACAGCGATATCGTTTCGATCTATATAATATCGTTATTATGTATCGCCGTTCACTCTGGTCATAACTACCTACTGCGTACTTATGCCTATTTAGAACTATGACGTGTGTGGTACGCGTAATAATTCTTATAAAACAGGTCGCGCGGAGAGATTTCGTCGTCGCCGAGTGCCGACGGGTGAATGTGTGAGAGTATAGTCACCGTGACCGTGCGCGCGCGTCTGTGGCCACGAGAAATATAATATTATTATGAACGAAAAAAAAAAACCAATATTAATAATAATAATGATAATTACGGTCAGGTGGGGCGCAAGGCGCGTGAACACGCAGATAGAACTGAGCACCGATGGACTGCGTAAAGTGTTAACCGGACTGTCGTGTCCAGTCGAATTATTATTATGAGTTATGACGGATGTTCACGCCGAGACTCCAAGAGACCTTGAAACTCGGTCGGTAGGCGAACGTGACTCCACGACTGTGACTGTCGTCGATTACTACAACAATAATACTTAAAAATGATTACGACAGTCAATAATAATAATATATGTAATCTGTCTATCAATCCACCTTGCAGCCTATAATATAGGTAATAATATTATTCACGCAATAGCGCCAACTGTACGGGGGCTTCGTGCTACCGTTTGTTTTGTTATCGACACCCCGACGGAATGATAACAGTTAACAAAAAGAAGTAAATAAACAATAATACAAAATTAAATAAAAAAATAACAAATAGGTAACAATTTTAGTGCCAAGGTGGATCAGGATTGATCACATGGATTTCAATCCACCTTGATTTGTGCACAACAAATTTTAATCAGTTTAATCTATTATGCTATATGCCTCTATATACTCGACCGTCAACCATAGATTATCTAATAGCACGGAAATACGGAATAGATGAAATTATTAAATTATATTTCATCTATTCAGTATTTTGTATTTATGTGGTAATCAATAAAACCATCTGAGAGGCCAGTATATGGGCACAAAATAATATTATGCATTTATGCATAATTCATAAAGTCACAAGCCTAAATTATAATATTTATGATCATAATTATTAATTCGTGACTTATGATCACATGTCACTATACACGTGTACCTAACTCATAAACATGGTATTTAAATATGCGAATCGCGATTACGGCTGTTTGTGTTTTTACTTTTTAATTTCCGGACGTGTTTTTGTTTCTTGTTCGATTAATGATTTGATATCGTTACCGTCGAGTCGAATTAGAATAACAATAATAATAACAGTACAACACCTACTCTCTGCGTATTACCGTATTACGAAAAACTGCAAAAGTATTACTAATAGGTAGATACCTCATAAATTATAACCACAGATATATTATAATTTATAATGACGTAGCAGTATGCTATACATTTGTGGTTATAGCAGACAACACTCACTACAACAGTGACGAATATTTTCTAAAATCTACCCACTATAATATAGCATTTTTTTTTAATAAACATACATATTTAATTGTAGTACAATTCATAAGTACTGATATTTACTTATTGTTTTTTACTATCATATTGATGACTGATCTAAGCCATTCATCCACTCGCAACCATATCCGTCCCAAGGGGGGGGGGGGCAAATGAGGCAAGTGCCCTAGGGAGTCTAAAGTATTATGAATTTAGGGGGCGTCATAAAATGAATGATAAAAAGAAAAATTTGGTGTTTTTATTTTAGGTATTATTTTTTTTTTTTATAGTGCAATATCAAAGATGAGTATCTATCAAATTGTATACTATTAAATATAATTTAATTTTTAATATGTTTAGTCTTAATGCGAGTATGCGACATACCTTCAATAATATATAAATATATATTAATAATATTATATTCAATATTCATAAAAACAAATAAAAATATTTTCTACCTAATACTTAAGAGTTATAAGACTACAATAGTAATTTATTTACATGCAATATATTTTAAATATGTATACATATTATTAAAAAAATTAAGTAATATACTTATAAACTAAACTAATTCATATCTTTGGTAGTATTAAATATTTTCTTCACTTAAGAAAGTTTTTTTTTCTGGTTTTGGAATCAGCAAATTTATAAAGGACTCTTATTTTCCAAATCTAGTTTATTAGCTAGGTACATCCATTGGCGCAACTAGGGGGGGGGGCTTAGCCACCCCTGACTAAGATTTAGCCCCCCAAAAATATCCTTATTGATTTAGTTATAAGCCTCATATAGGTTATTTTTAATAAATAGTTTTGTTAGCCCCCCAGAATTTTAACCCTAGTTGCGCCTATGGCGTACATCTTTTTCTATACCTTTTTAAAATAGAAATATTAGAAAGGCGATCTTGATTCCTGACCCATACTATTCCTCAAATAATGTTTGATTAATTTCAATTTTGAGAATGACGTCTTTTCCACCGTCGTTACTGTCCCATAGAATATAAATTATATATGCAGTTATAACATCGCAATATGGATTAGAGAAACCAGTTTTAATTATAAACAATCTTAATTGTTGTGTTTAGTAATCTTTATTTTTGCCTGGTAAAATATGGAAAAATGTCATCATTATGTTATATTTATAGAATAATATTTCAATAACACATAAAATATCTATACTGACAGTGAAATTTGATTCCTTTCATAAATACCTACATTAAAATGATGTGATTTTGATATTAGTTATCAAATACGAAAATAGGTTGAAATTATTAGTTGGACTGAGCCGCTGAGGCCTGGGGTCCCTTCAGTCTGTGGGCCTCATTGATCAATCACCCCCGGGTAGTTGTGCTACTGTAATTATTAAACCCAAAGATATAATTATTATGTATATTATGTTATAACCAACTCATTACCTATCAATTTTACCTACTTCTTAAAATAAATCGAATTAGAGAGTTTTACTGAATTCTGTAAATTATATTCACTTATATTCACTCGTACAATTTACAATGTTGACTGTTGTACACGCCACACGTAAAACGCAGAACGTATGTTTTATAATAAAATCTACTAATTTGTGAAAATAGTTATATATTTCTTTCTGTAATGTACCCAGAATAATGAAATCGGTGTCAACTTCGAAAAAATCATAGAATTAAAATAAATATATTAATTAAATAAATATGATTCCAATAATTATAATAAAAAAATAAGTATAGGAACCTTTAATTAATAAGTATTAAACATATTTAAGGTACGTGGTTAATTATAAGTTAAAAATGTTAAGTAAATATTTTTTGTGGGAAGGAGAGGGGCGTCAAATATTGTTGCCCTAGGGCGTTTTTGATGGTTAGAGCAGCACTGCTCACAACTCACAAGTAACGGGCGTATATCGATTGCGCCGAAATTACCTTTTTACCTGTAAAAAATCTATCGATTGCGCCGCGTATCGACTCCGCCGAACTTTTTTACATATTGATTCGGCCGATCGCCGACTATCAATCCGCTGAATATCTGTAAACTGTTTATTTTAATAATAACAAAATGTAAAAGGCTTATGTTTACATTTATATTAATGCCATTTTATGATATAAAATATGTTTTATTTCATAAGTAGGTACCTACACACTATAACTTACTGTAATTTGTAGTTAACTCGTGACAAAATTTAAAAATACAAACTTATTCGTATATAATAATAAAAAGGCCAAACAATAATAAAATCAGCAAAAACAAAAATTATGAAAAAAAAAATTATTTAACAAATATTTTTGACGATTATATAAATAAAAAAAATCGATAGATTCACTTATATAAAACTTGCTTTAAGCCACTATTTTAAAAAACTACCATTTTGTATACATTTTTACTGCTTAATTTTTTTTTTTACCATACGGCGAACGATTTTCACAATTATTTAACTACAAAAATCAATAGATTCTCTTATACATATAAAACCTAACATAAATAAATAACCGGCGTAATTGATATTAAAACGGGGGAGTTGATAAAAGATAAAACCCCACAAGTAACAAATAAATCTTAAAAAGGTGGGTAAGTGGATGTCGCTCTGCTGTACATTAGGTTACAAGTGGATCACTGTAATGGATGGTGTTAAATTTGAATTTAATGATATAATATCATTGTATAAGAAAAACGATTCTGAGCGAAAACGGTCAGTCAGCCTATGATATTACTAAGTATATTTGATGATATTACTGTGAATAAAGAAATTTATATAACCTATTTACGTGGAGCCTTGTTTTAAATGTTCAATCCTTAGCCATAAAAGTTAAACATTTTATACATTTTTAACTACAAAATAATTAATAAATTATAAATTTGATAAATGTTGTCAAAATTTGAACTTTAAATGCTTATAAAAAAAAATTGTGCCTATGTATTTTTAATATTATTCAACTGCTATTAGAACGATATATCAGGAGCCTTATATTAAATTTTCACGCTTTTTTACCCAACAAATAACATTTTATTGATATTTATAGAAAAAAAAACTAAAAAAATTGAAAACTGACAATGTCCGTAAACAGCTCAAAAAGATTCAAATTATTTTCAAAATTGTATGGTGTATAGGAAATGCAATTATAAACATTCAGTCAAAATTTCATGTCCCTACGGTAATTTGTTGTGGAGTTACACCATAAACCAAAATTGATTTTCTCAAAAACAGATTTTGCGTAAAAATTCCCGTTTTCCTTAATTTTTCTTTTGTTTTTCATGTCGCTTTTGAAAACTACTGGGAAATGTTTACTTTTGACCCCCCAAAGTACCAACTAGATTCACTTTCCTATCAGAAAAGTTACTGTTGAAGAAAATCCAAGCACTTTTACGGTCCTAAAAGGTGATGACAGACACGAAAATAAAAAAAAAAAACACACATCATTGTAAAATCAATACGTCATTCATCGCTTCGCTCAGAATCTAAAAAAATAAATGAAAAAATAAAAAAAAAACACATATCATTGTCAAATCAATACATTAATCGTTCCACTCAGAATCTAAAATCAAAATCGAGAAATAAGTACCTATTAGGAACTCACAGTCAGAGGCACAAGGTTTTGACACACGTAGGTACAGTTTTACACTTTTACCTAAATATTTTTATTTTCCCTTAAATTGTTCGGTAAACGATTACTAAAATATAGTTATTAGTTCTTTTGTATGTTAAGACATTTTAATAATATTAGTATTATGCAAAATCACATGACAACAATTTAAAAATTACAATATTTATTTTTGAAAGTTTTAGGTTTTATATTGAAAATATATTTTTCCACACTTTAGAATTGTTAATGAATTGGTTCTCAACAATTTCTAAATCTTTATTTCTTCATCATGGTGAACATGAAGAATATAAAATATTAATAACATTCAAATGTTTGACTCATTGTACACGGCGTACACCTTAAGGTCGGCAAAGAGCACAAAAAGATTTTTTGGATGTACATGATGACACTGATATAACCATAGATTATAATTTATAACTAACATTATTCATAATATTTTGTTTAACTATAGGTACGGTAACATTTGACTAAGTACATAATCGTTTTTCATTAGCTTAGAGACATAATCAACATTTTTAATTGGCACCTTCCTTGATTTTGCTACATTCTGTCATTCAAAAACATATTCCTGTGTAATTGCAATTTATCACCTTCAAAGTCACGTATATATATAGCTGTGAACTGTGAAGTTGGAGAAACGAAGCTAGGAGACACTATTAATTCTCGGACGACTATAGTGATAAGAAACCTTGTACGTTGTGTTGCATTTAATTTAATTTCAGGGGTGCCGTACTATTGCACCGAAACTACGGTTCCTTTACAAAGTAAATGTGGCCCTTTGACACACAATAATTTTTGTAAATTGTAAATAAATAAATTCTATTGAGTCAGATCACGATTAAAGATAGCCGTGAGTTGGATAAATAAAATTGAATTATATCTTTATGTGTAACTTTTGAATTCTGATCAATCATGATATCAAATTATTTAAAACATTTTATAGGTATTTGGCTAACTACAACATTACATTTTAAACTAATCTATTAGCATTAACAAACTAGAACACAAAAATAAGCGGATGTTAGTTTAACACAAATTAACACAGAAAACATAAATTAATAATTAAAAATTATACATTAACAAATATTGATTTTTTTTTATAATTTGAGAACCGCGAGGGGCTGATCTCCGTCTTATAAGGCTCAAGCGGGGCTTCAGCCTTGGAGCCCCCCTGTACCCGGCAACCCTGTCCACAGGCGTACATTTCGTTAAAAATCTGGGGGGAAGGGATATAAATATAAATTAACACGTAGTCCGTAGGTACCTATTAACATAACGAAATTACGAGGTTAAGTTGGGAAATACTTTGTGGGGGGCTTCATGTGGTTTTAGGAGTGTTAAGCCCCCAAGCCTCCCCAAATATCAATGCTAGAGTGCTCGGATCTGAATTTTCTCGTTTTGGGTCTCTTTTAATTTTGTGCGGTTTGCTCAGATCTGCATTTTCTCTTTTTGGGCCTATTTTATTTTTGAGAAGTTTGCTAAGATCACGGACTAAGATATACAGTATATATGTAGTTAATCATAATCCGTGGCTAAGATACAAATTGTGAAGTCAAATAAAACCACCGGTAGCGCTGAAAACTTCAAGAACAGTAATCTTATCAGGTAAGTGACACCTTTTTGTGGCCGTCTCCCGACCCCCGCCGACCATGTCGTTCCCAGTCCATTTTTTCTTAGTCCGTGATTGTTATAAAGGGCCAAAGGGGGCCAAATTTATTTGAGATTTTTATAATGGTTATTGAACAAGTAACAACTTATTGTAGGTACCGTGTTACAATATTGTACCCGGTCCCCACCATAATTAATATTAAGAATAATTTTATAAACCTTGTCATTAATCATTATCACGATTATACAGAACTTTATGATTATGGACACGAATAGTATAGTAGTAATCATATAATAGATTGTGGACCATATGCCCTTATCACTCATTTGGGGTGCGTTCGAAAACTCAACTCTATATGTTAACTCTATAAAAAAATATTTACCCAACTTCGTCCGGGAACGCAGAATTAACTCCGTACTACCGTTCGGTAACGCCGAGTTGTTATACTCCGGGTTAACTCTTTGAAAAAATAGGTAGGTTGTTTTAACTCCACTGATAATAATGCTTATCTACGAAGATAACAAAACAACTCTACTCTAACTAACTGTATACATATTCGAACGCACCCCGTGATCACTGCACAGTGCAAGACGCATGCGAGTCCTTTATCGGCTTTATCTATGATGATGGGACTAGCTGCTGGGCACTGCGGTAGTAAAGTACAAAAGCTTAAAATCAAAACTATTTTTAAAGTATTTTTAAAACCACAAAATAGTTGAATGAAACAGATTTAATTTATTCTGTAAAGCTTGTACTGCATTGTAGTGACATACAGTAATATTGTAGTACCTATCTATATTATATATTTTTTCAACTTTTCATCTCATTGTTTTTAGTATGTGTAGGTACAGAACTTGCATAAAAAAACCATAATTGTATTAACAATATTTTCTAAGAGTTGATTATGACGTTTGAGAAATGTGAATGCACACCCCTGCTACTGTTGGTGAAATGAATTCGTCGTCAGTCGACGACGACTTGGATTTGAACGTTTTTGACCCATACACACAAGCCGCATTGATCAGAGGTAAAATTATATAATTTTTGAGTAAACAATGACTAATCATTGTCAGAACTCAGAAGCACCCAAATCTGATTGTTTGTGTAATGTTTAATTTAATTTATGTTTATTAAATAAATAGTTTATTACCTACCTTGCTTAGAACTTCTATAATCTATAGTAGGTTTGTATAATATGATGCTGTGTAATTTGTATACACTATTCACTAATCTCAACCGACTTCGGACTCCACTTTCTGTCCTTGGAAATTTACAAGAGTTACATTTTTAATATTTTCAATTCCATAAACTTGTAACTGTCACTGGTAATAACTGATAATTATGTATCAAATAAACATTCTATTCATTATTAGCTTATTAGTTATTATTTATTACCTAATCTTAATTTACATAATTAGCTATATTATTTTATTTTGACTACATTCAAAATGAGTACACCAGATGGACCATGCCCTATGGTTTTAGATAATGTTAGGAAAGTTCCTTTTAAAAGGAACTCGTTCCTGTTCCTCGTTCTTATTATAAAAAGAAACTTGTTCTTGTTCCTTTACATTTTTTAGACAATCTGAGCGGTTGTCAATGGTGTTTTTTTGCGGACAACTTTTAAACCAAAAATAATCTGATAATTTTTATATTCATTACTTTTTCTGATATATACCTTTGTTCCATGGTAATTTATTAGTGCCTGACAAAGTTATACCAAATTACCAACACTAAAATACTAAATATATCCTCAATATTATATTATTATTAAAAATAACATGTGTTTCATACTTTTATTTTAGATTCTGAGCGGCTATTTTTTATTTATTTCTTTTTTTTAGCGACATCCACTTACCTAGTTTTTTTTCCCATAATTTAAGAAAGGAAATTTTTGTTCAAGTTCCTTAAAAATAGTTATTCTTTTCCGTTCCTCTTTCCAATAATTTAAAAAGAACGTGTTCCAAGTATCGTTCCTATAAAAGGAACGCATTACTTCCCAACATTGGTTTTGGATGTTGCTAGACCCTTGTAACACCAAATTGTGAATAATGGTACCTACATGATTACTTCCGATTGTACACCGTCACTAATCCTGGTGGTCGACGCATTGGTTGCCCAATCTCTATCAATTTTCAACCGCTGATTTGCGTAGTGTTATTTTGAATAGAGTATTGCAGTTATTAACATAGTTCATAGATTATAATATTATGAAAATGTATATAGTATAAAATCCACATGATAAAATTGAACACTGAAGTTATTACATTTTTTTGTTAGTAGCTCTTCGACTCCTAGGTATGCATTTAGATTTTAATTATTTTTTGCTTTTTAAACAATAATAATTAAATAGTACATATTAGCAAATAACATTTTAATACAAAAAACATCCATAAAATTAAAGGTGTCAAAATGTGCTTAATACATACATTTTAGTATTTTTAACATATTTTCTTAGTATTTTTTACTTAATGTAGAGTTATCCAACATAATGCATGTATGATAAGAAATTAGTTATGTGTGTTAGAGACACAAATGAAGATATATCTTAATTTGTGGTTAGAGATTATTTTTGTGTACTACATTGAGGTAATTATTACCTCCAGTTGGGAAACACTGAGGTAACAATTGACAATGACAATGACCGTGAATTATCGTTACACGTTGGCTGTTGGGTTTATTCACTTTTCAAGAGACTTCGGAAAGAGGTTTTTTCTTACCCTGACCCTTGTTATAATACAAATATACAATGCCACAAAATATAAATAAAATGAATACTAACTTTTTTTTATGGATTGATAACATTTAAAGAATAAAACATTCTATAAATATATAATATTGTCATTACCATAATATAACAAAACCATGATACTATAAGAATAATACTATTGTACAAAAAATTTTTTTACTGACTAAATAAATACATAATAGTTCAATGTAAAACTTAACAAAGATAAATATGTCCATTAAACTGATAGTATTATATTATATTTTAACAATGGTTTTCAACAACATTTTCATGCCATGCTTAAATTATTGACATAAATAACATAATAAATACTATTCCAAAAATAATATGTGAGTGTAATTGCTTACAAATAATTACTGTTTTGCATTGTTTAGGAGGTTTTTTATCATCCAAAAATATTTTAAAGTATACTGAGGCCGAATTTAGAAAAAAAGTAAAATTGACAGTAGTAGCCACTCACCGTGTGTTTATTGCAGCAGCTAATATAAGTGCTTCAAATGTCAAGTAAAATTAATTTTAAACAAAGCTTGAGTATAAATACTGATTAATACTGTTATAGGTGTCATCAAGAGCCCAACAACCATGTACTTACTTCAGGCTGTAAACAGATTGATAAACTTTTGGGTGGAGGCCTATTCAAATATGGCATTACCGAGATCTCTGGCGAAAGCGGATGTGGGAAAACACAATTTTGCTTGCAGATTGCACTCACGGTCCAACTACCATTATCTCTCAAAGGAGCAAAATCTGGTTGGTAATAATTGGTCATTTTTTATAACAGATTCTAAATTTGACCTTTGTTTAAATTAAGGAGCTGCATACATTTGTACTGAAGACAGATTTCCCTCTAGTCGAATACAACAGATGATTTCTAATATTCGTTTTAAGTATCAATGTGACAGTAAAATTGATATGAATGAATTATGTCAAACAGATTATGGAGACAATATTCTGATTAGTCACATAGCAACTGTGGTAAATTATTGTATTTTGATTGAAAGATTTTTTCCAACTGCTCTCATGAATTTTAGGAAGATTTAAAAAAATGTATCCATGAAATGCTTCCAAGAGCGCTGTTACACAGACCTATTAAGCTGATTATCATTGATAGTATAACAGCTGTGTTCCGTGGAGAATACACACCAAGTGAAGTACCTCGTAGATCCAGAGATCTCAGAGATATAGCGGTTTTCCTACATAAGCTATCTGTTGAGCATGGACTATGGATCATATGTGTTAATCAGGTAATACAAATAAGATAGTCAAACATATATTTAATATACTATAAATTTCATCTTCATGTTTTCATATAAAGGTAACATCATCAATATCAGATATCGGCGGAAATAAATTAGTTCCATCTTTAGGACTTGCGTGGGCGAATTTAGTGACTACTAGACTTATGATGTCTAAGACACAATCTTCTAGATACATTGAAGTGATGTTCAGCCCACATACAGCTCCAACAAGTGTTCCTTTTAGAGTTACTGAACAAGGGATTGTATGACTAAACTTAAATGCATTGTTTATTCAACAAAAGTAATTTATATTTTTAATTATTTTTATCATCAGTCATGACGTTTTTTTCATGATATATATCAATTTTACAAAATATATTTATATAAAAATAATGTGTTTTTTTATTTAAAAAAAAAAAACTTTCATATTAATATTTAATAATATAAACAATATTAAAAAAAAACTTGATTACCATAATGGTTTACAATCTTATGTAATTAAGTATATAGTTTTTAAATTTAGTGTTACTTATTTTTAGAAAAATGTGAATCAAAAAAAATTCACTGAAGTACTGTATTGCTATTCAATTATAAGGGATGCGGACGCATAGCTAACTGATGAATCGCCCAGATTGTAACACTTGCTGGACTGAGCATATTTTAAAAATTTGAGTGACAATTTTTGATTCCTTAAATGATTAGCCGCCTATTAAAAAAATATAAAAATAATAAAATTGTAATATAGGCACTGTAATTGTTAAAAAAAAAAAAAAATGTATGACAATATTTAATGGTAATAAATTTGACTGATTATTCTAATTTACCTGCAATAGAACACTAATGGGGTGTCTGCCACATATAGTGTTAGAGAAAGTTTTTAAGTATTCAACAAATGCAGCTGGTTTTAAAGTTTCTATAGTATCCATGCCCTTGAAAAAAAATGACGTACATAACTATTATAAAGTCATAATATCATAACTGCAATTATGATAGTGCATTTTAATTTGAATTAATTTCCATTCTATACAAAATGTAAGCTAATTTAGTTATAATCTTCAAAGAATGTTGTACCTTATGATCCAGAGTTGTAATTGATTGATGAATTTCACCCCAAGATTTTTCATAAAATGTATAACGGAATCTTTGTCCCCAATGACAAAAATCTGAGGATATAATAAAAAGATTTTTTGGATCCGCTAAATATTGAGCGAATATATGGCCATATAGAGATTCTTTTTCAGTACTCAACGAACCAACCATTACTGGCACAATAGTAAATTTATCTTTGTAGCTAAAATATAATAACAAATTGTATATGAGTTATGGATGTTAGATAGGTTAACTTTTTTTTATGATTATTACTCTTGCATCACTTTGGCAATGTATGGTAATTGCATTTCTATACTATGTTCGTCTTCATCAACTTTCATACTCATTCGTTCGAAATGTCCAGTAGACTCGAGCTCTTCATACACTAAATAAAAAATTGAAAACAATTACCTAATTTCACTTCAATATTACAAATGCTTACCCTCATTGTCTATTTGTAAATCGTAAAACGGTGTACTATACTTAACAGCACTTGACAAAGCACAACCAGATAGACGGACATTATGTGAGGGTCCAAGTATAAAAATACGTTGCCTAAAAATAACTAGAGTTACTTATGAGAAGTTTTGTAATCATTGTAACTTACACGACAAATGGACTTATCTGGCGATAAGCGAATGCTGCACAAGCACCACAATACTGATATCCGGCATGCCTGTTAGATATAAATTCATTACATTTATTGAGGGTTAATGAATATAACACATCTATTGAATGTACTACTCGGAAAATACGTACGGAGCTATTATGGCCCTGGCTGGCCCGTGAGTGAGTTCGGCAGCACCTAACCAGTTTTCTAATTGGGTGCTAAGCTCCTTAGCTGAAAAATAAATTCGGAAGTCGTAACGTTATATTCCGATCTCGATCGTTGACAAAGAAATCACATACCCGATTCGTTGTACCACGTCCCAGAGTGACTAGCTCTACGTACAGCCATGTTTGTAGGATCAGCGTGGTGATTTATTCCAACGTAATAAAAAAAGAAATTTTTAAAAACCGTCAAATAGAAATTCAGACGATCCGTAGTTTGACACCGTAAAAATATTGAAGACAATGGCGATGTATGTTTTATAGTGGGTTATGGGCTATTACTAATTAGCAATTACTTACAGTATCTCTATTTATGACAGTAGTACAGTACCTACTATAGACTAATACCTACTACCATTGATTATAAAATATAAATACTATTTATAATTAATGCTACCTATAGAGTATAGACTACACAATAGTAACGTAATATTTCATATTATACTATACATACATATAATATATTAATATTACAATAATGAAAATGTGAAAATCTCCGTGCAAATCAATGATAACAGTCTGATATCGAGTACGGATCCGGTGTGGCCATATGATAAAATACAATAGCCACGCGTCGAACTCGCCGGTCGTCGGACCACACTGACAACTCTTTCGGTTCCACGCTTATCATAATATGGTTATCACGTCGACGTTAGTACATGGTGGTAAACTTATTTACTGGTGATTGGTTCGAGTGGGTAACTGAGTTCGACGATAATTGTCTCGTCGGAGATAATACTATAATATCCAATTAGGTATAATTATTATTATTATACCTATTAAATATTTTAGAATTAAATAATAATAATAATAATACATCAATATTCAAGACCGGTGCACGAGTTGTGGCTGTCGAAAAGAGTCCATCGAACAATTTAAAAGCCTACAAAAGAATCGGCAGACACGGGACTTGGTCTTCTTCAGTTCTCCTTTCTTAGTCTAGACAGGGCGTTGTAGTGTGTCGTGGAAACTGCGCGCGATACGAGAACGTGGGTCTAATGAAGTGATTGACTGTGAACAGTAAGTATTCGGTACCTACACGACAATGTCTGCGTCGGCTATTTACATACTGGACGTTAAGGGCAAGGTGTTGATATCCCGTAACTACCGGGGTGACATCGCGCCCAACGTCATTGAGAAGTTCATGCCACTGCTGATGGAAAAAGAAGAGGAGGGATCGTTGACGCCTCTGTTGCAGACTGAGGAGTGTACGTTCACATACATAAAATGCAACAACCTGTATGTCGTGTCCACGACCAAGAAGAATGCCAACATCATGCTAGTATTTGTGTTCCTACACAAGATTGTGCGAGTCATGAACGAATATTTCAAGGAAATCGAAGAGGAAAGTATACGTGACAACTTTGTAGTCATATACGAACTTTTGGATGAACTGCTCGACTTTGGGTATCCGCAGACTACCGATAGCAAAATCCTACAAGAGTACATCACACAAGATGGCCACAAATTAGAAATACAACCAAGGATCCCTATGGCGGTGACTAATGCCGTGTCTTGGCGCTCTGAAGGGCTCAAGTATAGAAAAAATGAAGTATTCTTAGATGTTATCGAATCAGTTAATTTGTTAGCTAGTGCCAATGGAAATGTACTAAGGAGCGAAATAGTGGGTTCAATAAAAATGAGAGTCTACCTGTCTGGAATGCCAGAGTTACGCTTAGGGCTGAATGACAAGGTATTGTTTGAAAGCACTGGACGTGGCAAGTCCAAATCTGTAGAACTTGAAGATGTCAAATTTCATCAATGTGTTCGTCTATCACGATTCGAAAACGACAGAACTATATCGTTTATTCCTCCTGATGGAGAATTTGATTTGATGACATACAGGTAATATTTAGTTTATAAGTAGTTTAATTTATTAGTAAAATCATTCGGTAAAAATACTTTTATATTTTTGCAGGTTAAGTACACACATCAAGCCTTTGATTTGGATTGAAAGTGTTATCGAAAGACATGCCCATAGTCGTGTTGAATACATAGTGAAAGCAAAATCACAGTTCAAGCGTCGGTCTACTGCCAATAATGTAGAAGTAGTCATCCAAGTTCCTATGGATGCTGATTCTCCTAAATTCAAAACTACTGTCGGTTCAGTCAAGTATATGCCTGAGCAAAATTCTTTAGTGTGGTCAATAAAGTCTTTCCCGGGTGGCAAAGAATATTTGATGAGAGCACATTTTGGTTTGCCGAGTGTTGAAAATGAGGAAACTGAAGGCCGGCCTCCTATACAGGTGAGGTTTGAAATACCATATTTCACAACATCAGGCATTCAAGTCAGGTACTTGAAAATTATTGAGAAGAGTGGTTATCAAGCATTACCTTGGGTACGTTACATCACCCAAAATGGAGACTACCAGTTAAGAACCAACTAAAATACTGAGTTGGTATTATTAATATAACTGAGTATATGATATTTATGGTATTATTATCTATTACTTCAAATGAGATAGCATATAACTTTACTTTTAATTAAACTACAAAAACTTCTTTTTTTTTTTTAATTTGTTGATCCGTCCTGTGAATTGTATTTTTAATTTAACCTGTCATTACATTATTATTGCTGAACGAAAAATGACTGGTGTAGGTGTTAACTATTCGTTGATTTTATTGTGAAAACAATATCCTATATTCTAATAAATTGTATATATTTCATGAAACAAATCATAACAAAATGTTTAGTTATTATTGGCTTAAGCTATTATATTATGTACCAATATTTTATTCAATTTTTATCATTATTAATTATTAATAATATTATTAGTTATTGTTGAGAACATATATTATACATCTGAATAAAATATAAAATGAGTATAACCTAATCGACCAATGTTTTTTTTAAAAAATATGTGTAAGATACTTATTAATTTGATTAAAATTAAGGTATGTTAGAAGTTTTATAATTCTATAAAATTATATAATATAAGCTATGCTTATAACTGCATTACTATTTAGTATTTACTATACCAGCGGTGTTAGCTTAGGTTAGAAATGTGTACCTACAAGGATACATAATGTGTAACAATATTATTATTCGAAAAGCATTGATAAATTTACATTTTAGCTGATCACAGAATGCCCAAGTAAAATCACCTGTGAGTAAAATACACCACAGAGTAAAAAACTAGATGAAATGTAATTCTGTTCTGTGCTAATACCATTGATAATTCTGGAATAAGAATCTTTGGTGATATGTATTTATAAATAATAAATATACATTATAATGTGCAAGATTTTAATTTTATGTATTTCACTTTAAAACTACAATTTTTCTTGGTAACTAAACTTACAAGCTACAATATGCTATAGCTATTAAAGTTGTATGTCAATTAGCATACATGTTATGTCATTGTCATACAAATATATTATATTATTTCATACCTAAATTAAGAATTTCATAGATCTGCTTTGAAATTTAGAATATTTTGGATGAACCCTTTACATGCTAAATTTGTTACAGCACTGCATGTTGTTTAAAAATGGGATCGATCAAAGCTGATTTTCTGTATTCATAAATAATGGAAAATTAATAATATTAGATTCAAAGCCACTTAAAATAAATTATTCTTTTAACTTGCATAATATAATATTATAAATTCAAAATTAATAATTATAAAAGTCAGACCGAGATAGAAATCAGAGTTATACAATGGTGAGTTTAAAAATTGAAAATTTAAAATGCATATTTTGTAAATTTGATGGAAAAACTGCATATTTATTGTTTTACATATTTATACGTACCTATATTGTGCATAATAGTTAATATTTTCTTAAAACAATTGATTTTTTTCTTAACTTGTGTATTTTAAATAGGTTAAAATATAAAACTCAATATTACTTAACGGAGGTATTGATTGTTGTCGTAGCAGTCGACTAATAATTTCTTAAGACTATGTTGCTTGACGGGACGGGACGTTGCGCGTGGATGGCTAGGTACTGAGGACTGAGGTACACAAGTGCCACAGTGGCTTAACATTTTTATCAAACTAAAAAAAAATATAATGATAAAATATCGAAAATAAATAATAACCAATTTTGAATGAAGGAGAAGTTATTTTGATTCAACTCCAGTACTGTAGCGTATCATAGAAGTAATATAAGCAGGTTACCTACCTATACTTGGAGCAGAATTTATATTCTTCATAGAATATTATACTCAGCTGCAGTTAGCACAGTAATCTTTATCATTAAATTTAGAGTCTTGCTATCTTTTATTACCTATCTAAAAATATTAAAATTATGTTGTGTACATAATTAGGTATTTAATAGGTTATAGGTACCTAACCTAACCTACTGAACAATACTTAGGTAGGTACACAATACATAAATACCTAACTGGGTTCTTTGATATTGATGTTATTATCTATAGATATATCAATTAAATGAAACTGCAAATTAGTTGTGTAAAATAACATTAGGAATCATTTTTTTACTAAATATTTTGCCCCTAGTTAAATTTTTACAACGTAAAATGTGTTTTGAATGAGAAAATAGACACATGGCCCAAATATCTCCCTTTTAAATTTAACTTGGAGCTAGGCCCAGATTAAATCATTTGGGAGCCTTAGGCACTTTCAGCATAATATATGGAGATTGGAGAATTTATGTCATAAATTATTAAGTTAAACATACATTATAAATAAATATTTAATTAACTGCAATAATAATAATAATTATAGTAGCGTTTATTAGTCAACTGATGGCAAAGCTTAAACGAAAATAAATAGGGAAGATTAGTTCATTAAGAACACTTAATCAATTTAATAATTAAAAAAGTTGTATCTAAATCAACAATTCAAAATTTAAACAAATTTAAAATTACGGCACTACGGCAGACCCGTTCATCGTCAAAATAATATAAATGATAAACTATAAATAAATACATATTTTTGGGAGACTAATAAGTCAACATGATATAAAATTAATAATTTACTATGCGATATTGGACAGTTGGAATACATACCAAAAATCGGATATATTACGATTGTTAAAAAAATTCTCCTCTACAATTTTTATAATAGGTTATTTTGCTGTATACTGTTTCAATAAGCCGTATTACTTGAAGAACAATAGTATAGTTTTTATTTGTATACAATTCGAATACGAAGAGGGCGCCCTAGTGAACAAAATATGGCATAAAAACATGGTTTCGTAATTCAAGTAATACGGCTTATTGAAGCGGTTTACAGTAAAAGTACCTATAATAAAAGCTGTAGAAAAGAACTTTTATAACAATCGTAAGAAGTCCGATTTTTTTATATTTTTATTATTAGTTAAATAATTTAGTAGATAAAAAATAAAAAAGATAATTGTTAATTTACTATGCGATATTGGACGATTGGAATACGATATCAAAAATCGGATTTCTTACGAATGTTAAAAAAGTTCTCCTTTACAATTTTTCTAATAGGTATTATTACTGTAAACCGCTTCATTAAACCGTATTACTTGAAGAACAAAAGAATAGTTTTTATTTGTATAAACTTCGGATACGAATACAAAATATAAAATCGAACCAAATTAAATAATATTTGTCACAACTATAATAAACTAACTGATCCCGCTGGCACTTCGTTGCCCGTTAAATGTACCAATTCTATATGATTCAAACTTTGTTCAATTCGTTATTTAATATTCGGTGTATGCGTGTATGGTGTTCAAAATTTATCTTAACTTTTCTGTTGCCCGTAATAAAAATTCTGATTCGCAACAGTATATTATCAGGTAGGAAATCTACCTGCGGTAGATCGCGCCATCGCGGACCTCGTGCTGTTTGTACGTAAGTGTATGATTTAACTCTAAAGTATCAAAATTGTACCAAGTTTGTCATTTTTACTTAATTCCGCCTACGGAGGATTAATATAATCAATTAATACAAAAGCCTAACGCAACTGTACTAAAATCCGATGAATAAAAAAAAAAAAAACAAATTTAACACTTTAAATTAGCCTATTTTCTTCCCAGAGGTCCAATCTACACACAAACATTCATTTTAGATTCTGAGCGAAGCGATGAATGTATTGATTCTACAATGATGTGTGTTTTTTTTTTTATTTTTTTATTTTTTATTTTTTTATTTTTTTTTTATTTTTGTGTCTGTCATCACCTTTTAGGACAGTAAAAGTGCTTGGATTTTCTTTAATAGTAACTTTTCTGATAGGAAAGTGAATCTAGTTGGTACTTTGGGGGGTCAAAAGTAAAAATTTCCCAGTAGTTTTCACAAGCGACGTGAAAATTAAGGAAAAACGGGAATTTTTACGCAAAATCTGTTTTCGAGAAAATCGATTTTGGTTTTTGGTGTAAGTCTATAACAAATGACCGTAGGGACATGAAATTTTGACTGAATGTTTATATTAGCATTTTCTATACACCATAAAATTTTCAAAATATTTTGACTCTTTTTAAGCTGTTTACGGCCATTGTCAGTTTTCAATTTTTTTAGTTTTTTTTACTATAAATATCAATAAAATTTTATCTGTTGAGTAAAAAAGCTTGAAAATTTAATAGAAGGCTCCTAGGTTATTGTTTCAAAGGCAGATGAAAAAAATTAAAAATCCTTAGTCACAGTTTTTAATTATAAGCATTTAAAGTTCAAATTTTGACAAAATACGGAAAAATCACGAAAAAAAGCAAATTATTTTGATGAGAATTCATAAAAATTTTTCTTTTTAAATCTAAGATTTGAAAATGTAATATAAGATTACTCATAAGTTTGTCTACCTTTATCAAAAAAAAAAATGTCTAGAAGAAACTTAAATTAAATTTTTATGAGCGTCTGAAATTTATATTTTTACAACATTTGATATTTACTCGATTTCTCATGTAACAATTTCCTTATTTTATTGTAATTAAAAAACAAATGACTGTAGATACTTGAAAATTTCACTGAATGTTTATATTAGCATTTTCTATACACCATAAAATGTTGAAAATATTTTGACTCTTTTTGAGCTGTTTACGGCCATTGTCAGTTTTCAATTTTAGATTCTGAGCGAAGCGATGAATGTATTGATTCTACAATGATGTGTGTTTTTTTTTTTATTTTTTTTATTTTTTTTTTTATTTTTTTTTATTTTTTTTTTTATTTTTGTGTCTGTCATCACCTTTTAGGACAGTAAAAGTACTTGGATTTTCTTCAATAGTAACTTTTCTGATAGGAAAGTGAATCTAGTTGGTACTTTGGGGGGTCAAAAGTAAAAATTTCCCAGTAGTTTTCACAAGCGACGTGAAAAACAGAAGAAAAATTAAGGAAAAACGGGAATTTTTACGCAAAATCTGTTTTCGAGAAAATCGATTTTGGTTTTTGGTGTAACTCTAAAACAAATGACCGTAGGGACATGACATTTTGACTGAATGTTTATATTAGCATTTTCTATACACCATAAAATTTACAAAATATTTTGACTCTTTTTGAGCTGTTTACGGCCATTGTCAGTTTTCAATTTTTTTAGTTTTTTTTTCTATAAATATCAATAAAATTTTATCTGTTGAGTAAAAAAGCTTGAAAATTTAATAGAAGGTTATTGTTTCAAAGGCAGATGAAAAAAATTAAAAATCCTTAGTCACAGTTTTTATTTATAAGCATTTAAAGTTCAAATCTTGACAAACTACGGAAAAATCACGAAAATTAGTAAATTATTTTGAGTTGAGAATTCATAAAAATTTTTCTTTTTAAATCTAAGATTTGAAAATGTAATACAAGATTATTCATAAGTTTGTCTACTTTTATCAAAAAAAAAATGTCTACAAGAAAGTCAAATTAAATTTTTATGAGCGTTTGAAATTCACGTTTTTACAACATCTGATATCACTCGATTTCTCATGTAACATCTATTGTATCTATTGTTAAAATAGCAGTTGAAAAATATTAAAAATACCAAGGCACAATTTTTTCATAAGCATTTAAAGTTCGAATTTTGACAAAATTTATCAAATTGAAATTTAATAATTATTTTGTAGTTAAAATTATATAAAATATTCAACTTTTATAGCTAAGGATTGAAAATTAAAAATAAGGTTCCACGTAAATAGGTTAATATATAAATTACTTTATTCAAAATAATATCATCAAATATACTTTGTAATATCATAGGCTCACTGACCGTTTTCGCTCAGAATCGTTTTTCTCATACCTACAATGATAGGTATTATATCATTGAATTCAAATTTTTTTTTTTGTATTATCGAGGACCCGGGAGAGAACCGCGATTTGCATTACAGTTCCCTAGGAATTGAATTCAAATTTAACATCATCTATTACAGTGACCCACTTGTAACCTATTGTACAGCAGAGTGACATCCACTTACCCACTTTTTTTAGATACCTACCTACTTCAGTTATGTACTATTAGTTGATTTTTATATAATTTAATGAGTGTATTGAGCAGGAGCCAGGTGATACAGACTTATTTTTACAAATAAAAACCATAATTTTTCATTTGTTCATTGTAAATAATATTTATTAAGTATATTTTTGAAATTGTTTATGCATCTAAAATCTAAATAAAAATGTTAACAAATATTAATATTAATTAATTCTAATAACTAATTTTTAAATCATCAGAGCCCTAATATCTGTAAACGTATATTATTAATGTTTAATAACTCAGAAACTGTTCATTTGAATTACATTTTTATCATATTTTATATTGTACCTAATTATACACTATATACACTTCTACATTTTCAATAAAATGATGTAAGTACCTACTTAACAATTGACAGTAAAAAAGAGTGGTTATAATTTAAAAAAAAAAACAAATATTTGTATCGGCACAGCAGGCGTAAAAATTCATATTATTTAAAAAATTACATAAATCAGAATTTAAATAAATGCACTATTAAAGTATACATGGAGGCCAACATGCCATATTGGTGAAATCAATCTGTTTATTATGCAGAAGTTACTATACTGTAATATAATATTAATTATATCATCAATGTAATATCGCATTTGAATTATCGCGAGAGTCAACTCTGTAAATTTGGCTATACATATATTATATATACAGGGTGGATTAGTATGCTCATCCTATTTTTATGCTCAAATTATACATATATTCAAATTCAAATTTTTGGAATTTTCAAATTCACTTGAAGACCATATTTTTGAACACTTGAGATGACAAACTTTTTTTTTTCTTATAGGAACCACTTTTCACTTTTAATTAATCAGTAGATATTTTTTTGATAATTTTAATGTATCTATGATAATGGGTTGAGTAGATTTGGGGGCATAAATGATTTGAAAATGTTAGTAATTCTATTGATCTATCAATATAAATAATTTGTGAAAATGCTCTTTGTGTAATGAATACTACACATAATATTACATATAGTTTATACTTTTGTAAAATTACATTTAAGGATTAATATCCTTAGGATAAACATTTCAATAACTCAAAAACTACTTATTAGAATTTTGATTTACAACATACATCAACATTTTCAAGAAAATCACCCGCTAAATAATTTGAAGAAAAATAAGAGGGGGGGATCTCATTTGAAATATAGAAGTTTGCATCGCTATAGGACACTCTTTAAGTAGGCAGTACAAAAAATATCAGGAATTTGAAAAGATGGTCTCTATACTCTTTGGGTGTACTTCAAAATTCTAAAAATCAGAATTTGAATAAAGCATTGTTAAAGAAAAAATGGAAGTGAGCATGTTTAAAAAAATCACCCTGTACATACCAATTATATGATATTACCTATATTGTATACAAAGTATGCATTTTGTAATATTTTATATTATTCACACCAGTGGATAATTATTAACAAACTGCACGTGCGATGCAATATAAAATATATTACATACCAAGTATACAATATACATAATACATACGCATGGCCGGATTAACCTAAAGGCTGAATAAGCCTTTAATAATAGTAATGCGCCTGAATTATTCAGGCTCCCATTTGTTGCTTTTTATTATGTACTTATTAAAAAATATTTAAGGATTAATTATTGTTATATAGAAATGCTATGTGGTAGGTATCTACCTAATCTTATGGTACCTAACAGACTGCAATATAGTCATAATAGCAATACATTTCACTTATAAAATAAAGTTAAATAATGTCTTCCATTCAAACATAAATCAAGACATCTTACATTTTTACGGAGTTGTGATGTTACTTAGAGAAATTACATCTACAACTGCATTAAAAGTGAAGCTTTAAGAATGGCAAGTCTTCTAAGACTCAATGAATTAAAATAAAACGTGATTTTTTGAAGATGGTTTAATTAAGTTCACCCACCTTATATCTACCTACCTACTATATTATTTTAACATGGCAATATGCAAATATATATATTTATATAATATATATGCTCGCAATAAACTATTTCGTGCTATTATCCAAAATTTATTTTAGAACGTATCATGGGCACACACATGGTGGGGCACGGGGTTTAATCCCCCCACAATTAGCCGTATTTTTTTACGCCTGTTTTTTTGTGCTCCGATAGGGGGGACTACATATGTTTCTAGAAATTATTAACAACCCCATCCCCATTGAAAATTCCTGTGAACGCCACTGGAACATTTTATGTGCTTACTTTTTATACAATGCGATCAACCAGAAAGCAAATCAGTACGAATCCTATGTCTAATGATTATTATTATTACAGGTAACCGATTTACACAATACGTTGTTATACCTACAATCTACATATATGTCTAGTATTTTATGATATAATGTATTCGCGGCGGAATAGTGAACACAATAGAAGGTTTCCAAGGGTGAATAAAACCACTGAAATTTACCCAGGTTAATTACTTAATAATAATTATCTTTAGTTTCTATATGTATAATTATTAATTAGTATAAAACTATATACGAGTGGAGCGGTGGATTTTTTAAAATGTATATGCATCCATTTCTAATTTAATTAAAGAGTAACGGATATTATCTTTAAATTACGCTCATAAACTTGTCTTTCGATTTTCGATTTAAATCATGTTATAAAAAAAGTATGATAAAATTAAGTTTGTACCAGAAAACTTCTTAAATATTTAAAAAAAATCGAAATATCAATTCGGAAATATTAGACTTGGATAATCACAAATTATTAAATAAATCATAAAATGGGTAAAATGGGGGGAGGGGGTGAAAATTATGGATGAATCACTATGTATACATTGTATAGGTCTGTATACATACCACCGGTATCTACATTTTACAGAACACTCGTATGCACAGTTCATACAAATATAATATTTATATATTTTATAAAATCGCTCTTTGTGCCGGGGATTATTTCTTGTAAAATCTCACGCGCTCGAGTATACACATATATATTATAATAACCATATCACGCATAATATATTATACATAGCGAAAACGCGTCGGCAGTTCCGTCATTAAGTATAGGTAGGTATATTTACGGTTTATGCAGGTATTTTACTGCACCGCAGTCTGAAAAGAAACACGCAAAATGTACATATTATAATAACCATGTACCTATTATATATATATGTTCAGATACGTTCGTTGCAAACGAGACCCCATTATATTCGGTTATGCTAAAAGAGTAAGTCGTATACATACACGCATGCACACGCACGAGCGAGTACTATATGTACACATGGTATTATTATAATATGTATAAAAATAACCAGAGAAAACGGTTTCTCTCTTATTTCAAGAGAAACAACACGGAAATAATACCCGAAAGATTGGCACGAACCTCGCGACAAATTGGAAAATACGCACCCGAAACTGCGTATACGGTGTATGCACAATGTACATGCATGTATATATTATATATATATATAGGTGTATACATATATACACAATATGTACACACATTAAATAAACCCATACATATATATACATACATAATAACATATACATGCATAGTACACACATACTTACTGACTTACGAGTATAAAGGTAGGTAATAGTGTTCGATATTTGGATGATGGAGGAAAAGAGAGGACGACAAGAGGACGCATAGTATACAATACACTGAAAAAAAACGATTCATGTATAAAAATATTATATTATTTAGAAATCTGTAGAAGTACATTCCGATTTAAATATTATTGTAATATTTTTATAGAGTATTAAGATTGTTTGTGCTTGGTAAACCTTTGGAGTTTTATGTGTAATATAAAGGTATATAATAAATTATTAATAAACAATAATATACATGTATAGGCATAATACCTACGCAGCCTCTCAGATTGTGTCTAAAATGCTTTTTGTGAGTGTTTGCGCTGAAATACTTTTGAATTCAGATCACGAACAATTATGTATTTTTGTTGTAGTAAAATCTCAGTTTTGAGGGGACAGTTTGAAATATCTAGAAGATTTATATAATATAAAATATCCAACCAAGTCGTAAAATAAACTTAATGTTGTAAAAATAAATATTCTGTAAGGCATATAAAAGTTTTGTATAATATGTGCATTGTGCATCTATACTCGTGAAGAAATGTATAGAAGATACTAAAACACAATATAATAGATATATATATAAATTATGACATCCAGGCGCGGACTGGTAAAATAGGGCACGGGATGCTACACAATAAAGGGCAAATAACATAAATTGTTGGGGCGAATTTAATACATGTAGATAATTTATAAAATATTAATATATTTTATTTTGTTTTGAAAAAATATTGAATATACGTTAAACACGTAAATAAGTATCAAGTTACAACAAACTTTCAATCAAAGTTGTACAATATTATAGATTACTAGAAATCGTAAGTTGGTAATAATCTGCTGTTCATTAGGTGTCTAGAGTCTTTAAATATATAATAAATAATCTTAGGCAAATATATTTTAGGGCAAGGGATGCTGTAGCATCCCAGCATCCCAGCCAGTCCACGCCTGATGACATCGATCGATACGTTTGTATAATGAAGATGAATACGAATGTAATCTGTTTTAATAAAAAAAATATATTATATAATAAGATATCATAACATGTATCCTGTGAAATAGTTTACCCAGAATTATTACAAAAGTCACAAATCATCACTCATATACTAAATATATAACGCATATACAAACAATTTATATTTTGTAATATAATATATGTCACAGGGTTAGGTTATTTATGACGTTAAAAGTAAAACTACGATTTTGAAATGAAAGATTAATTGCATAGTACTATAAAATTTTAAAAAAATGTTCCTCTTGCAGTCCTGCTTATAAAGTATGTAACTTATTAAAACTAGTGATTCGCCGAGCAAGCGTTTTCATTATATTTGGTTGTTTATCAGTGGATTTCATAAATTATATCAATATTGCATATACCTACAGTTTGAATAAATTAGCTTTTAATATACTTTTAACTTACAAGTTATAGTCATAGCTACTAGTAAAATAATAAAATATTTATAACTGTTGTCCAGTATAATATAGCTCTGTTAAATTGATAATTTAATTCCTTGATAACAGCGAACTGATTTCGGTAATAGGTACAATTATTACAACAACAAAAAACTATAATATTGTAAGTGTTAACTAAAGGCGTAATTATTGTTTATAATTATTGTAATATTTATTCTTATTGTAAAAACCGTGAAAAGTGAATAAAAATTATCGTTTGTTAAGAAAAACAGATCGTATTATTATAGTGCTTGTAACAGATACTTTATATTATAGTGAAGGTAATGCACAAAAATTAATACCTATAAGGTTTCGTACGGTTCTTGGTGCCAAGTTAAATTAAGAAGCTAGGGAATGAGCCATTGAATGAGCCTCGTAAATATGCGAATTCTCAGATGTATAATACTGTTCAGAGTTGTTCTGCTGCAGACAATTTCAACTTTTTATAGTAGAAAAATAATTAAATTAAATATTTTACTGTTTACGATTCTTAAGTTTTGAAATAATTTTTTAATATAAAATATAAATTATATACAAAGAGGGACAGAAAGATTTTCTAGAATAATTAAAAAACAATTAAATGTTGATCTCGTTTACAGAAAGGACATTTAAAAAAAAAAAATTAAAATATGTATAAAATTAAATTAATTCATGTTCCTCTCATTGTTACAACGAGGAACCCTAAATAACGACGCACAGTAAATATTCATCCTGGATATCAAAGGAGTATTTAGAAAAACTTCCAAGGGAAAGGGGAGGATAATTTTTCTTTGCAGGGTCTTTAGAACAGCCTCCTGGTGTACCATTCTACTAATATTACAAGTACGAAGATTAATGAGTACCGATCTTAAGTCTTCACGATTAGAACTTTAAACAAATTCATTGATTGCAACTGTCCTAATATTTTAATAAGTACATTTTTATAAACCAAATTAATAATTTCAATTAGGTAAGGTATGAATGATATTGTAGTATTATATATCAACTAAAAAATTATCTTTTGCAGTATCTATCCCTCAAAAGTATTCATTATTCACAGTAAAATACTTAAATGCAACGAAATAAGATTTTTCTAGATCAATACAATCCTGGTTGTCCTTAGAATTTAAAATAAGATCAAGATAAGGGGTAGATCAAAGAGAAAGAATCGTGAGAAAAGCGAGACCCACGCCTACCATCCTACACACTGTATTTGTATTCTGTCCAGCTGAAAATAATTAAATTTGTTTTAATATCATTAGCATATTTAAAAAAAAAAACTTTTTATGTATGTACAATACATTAACTTATTTGTGCATATTAGTTTTATTTCCTTTATTTCACTTTGAAGAACCTCCGCTGAAGTACTTTTTATTTCTAGTCATTATTGTATCTAATATTAATAAAATTATTCTCCATAAATTATACTTATTGTTTAACCGTTTAACGTACGTAACAAATAGCTCAAATGAAAATATTTTATATTAAAAATAATACGTGCGTAACAAATATAATATATAATATAGATAATAATATTATGAGATATGACGTTAGTCAGTAATTTGATGATTTAATTTATATTTTATAATAGTTACCCTATACCCTATACCAAGCCAACATATAACGATTTACAATTAACAACAAACAGTACTTATAACTTATACGTTATGACAACCAAGTTATTAATTATTATTGATACAAATATACATTATATATAAACATAGGTTATAGGTATGTGTTCTACCTTCTACAAATTAAAAATACACATATATAGTAGATGCATAGGTGTGAATAATAAACATGTATGTTAGTTTTGACAAACATTTACAACATTGTTAATAGTAAATAATTTTCAATATTTTGCATTTAAATAAAATATAAATTCATTAACAATGCAGTGATTAATGATTCTATGAGAAATAATTAATTACAAATTTGCGATTTTAGTAATGCAATAATACACTTAATAGGTACCTAGGCAATATTAAATAGTTGTTATAACCAGATAATCAATATAATGTACCTATTGTTAACTAATTATTTAGGGTTGAGTCACTAGTGGCTGTTGCCTGACTGTAATACAATTAGCCAATTATCAACAGTAATTTCCATTACAATATACGTATTAAATGTAAATGTCTTACATTTATTAAATGTAATATCATATATAGGTAGTAAGCATAATGCAGGATATATAATAAATATTAAACATTGAAATGTTTCTTAATTTGATATTTACATTGCACTTATAAATGTAAAATTAATACATATTAAAACCACCTACTTATTATTTCGGTTCATCTATATTATAATATTATTTTATAAGATTTTAAATGTTAAATATTATTTAAATGATAAAAATGTATACTGCAAACTCATATTAAAATCATAACTATGCATGTTATATCTTACATAGATTTTTATTCTGAATGGGATGTTTGGTTTATAGTGTTTACACCTATGTATTTATTTTCAACATTCTTCGAGATACTGAAAATATGGATTCACGGCAGTGCTGTACCTAAATTATCTATCTAGAACGCCGTGTAATCGTAATTATATTATCATTATTTATTGAAAAGTATATCTTATTTTTATTTAAAAGCTCGGGGGTGGATGATTCATTATTTAAACGACCCAAAGGTCTTTATATATATGGTTATGAATTATACATACTTAATATAAATTATATATACTTCACGCGTTGATGGAGTCAATGGATCCTGCCTTAATCTAAAATCTTCAACTATCTGATGTCCTTGGAGTTATCTAATAATTGGATGGCCAATGGTCAATGGATTGACATTTTATATAGATTATTGTATATATGTATATCCGGTGCATGTCAAAGTGGATAATAATAGTGTAGTTCCATTAGTTCCAATTTATTTTATTATCATATAGGTTTTTATTACATTTTCTTTAAAAACGACATTATTAAAAATCATACATCTTATATAAAATCATGCATGGTGACGAGAAATTAATTCACAATGTCAGAAAATGTATATTATGAAACTATATGACCTTTAGAAAATATTAATAAATTAATGGGAGGACGGAATGGCCGAGTGGACTAAGGCGTCGGCTACGACGCAGCCGGCGCTGTTTCAAAACCTCGGCCGTGGGAGGCATTTTTCTTCGGGCAAGTCACAGTGTCCGGAGAACAAGTGCCGCCATCCCCCCACCCGGGGCATGGCAGAAACTTACGGGTGCCCTATTAGAAATTCTGCCAAAACACAACACACAGGTGTACCAACCTACCCAATCTAAAAACCTACAGTTCCCTCCCCACACCCAATGGCCTATGTTTCCGCGGGTTATCCAATAAAAAAAAAAATTAATTAATTAATATAATAATATCTTATTATTTGAAAAGAAACCGAAATACCAAAATGTATAAATTCATCTAATGTAAATAATTTAATGTAGACTAACAACCTTGTAGATGAAGCTCATAAAACAGAATAAAATATACTTGGATTTATATGCTATATAAATATATATTTATTATAAACTATAATTATTATTTTTTTTATTATAAACTATATTTATTTTTTAGTTTACTTGCTAATTGCACAGTATAAACAATTGTTAATTGGGATTTATTTAATTTTAAAATATGTGTTATTATTTGTATTTATTTCCACACCGACTCTAAATAACTGCTCGACTAAGCCACTATATATTAGGTCTATTACGGTATACATAATTAAACAACACATTAAAACAGTCACATTTAATGTTTATTATATATTTTAAATTTTAATATGAAAGTAGTTGTGTTTATATTAATGGATAGTACTTTTTTTGTTAATAAATTTAAAATAAAGAAAAATGTTTATAAATGGTAATTACTTTACTACACATCATAAAGAATTTCTTCAATTTAAAATATTAAAACCGCATAGGCATGCATTATGCATGGAACTCTAGCAGTTTATAGGCACTCTATAGAATATTGGTAATTCGAAACGTAAAAATAAAATATATAATTATTGATTACTTTTAAAAAATCACGTTTTTCTCAAGCATAAACCTTTAAAAAGAAGACAAAAAAAACAATTCATTTTTAAATGGTAATCAAATATAAAACTATTTGTTTTAGTTACTGAAAATCAAGGCAAGTAAACAAAATACGCAATATAAAAATAATAATGGGATCTGATGGATAAGGACTAATATAAGGAGTGACGATTCGTTTGGATGAGCGAGATACCAAGCAATACGCTAAAAGAAAGCTTGAAAATAGTGTTTACATGGTTTATTTGAACTTCTGAGATTAATAAAGTTAATGAAATGAAACTAAGATTATTAGAAAACATGTATTAGTTACGTATATAAACATTTTTCAATTAACCTTTAGTTGTTTCTGTAGCAAACAAAGATAATCATTCATCGAATTAGAGTAGTTTATAACATACTTATATAGGTAAGCAGTGAATGATATAAATAATGGACCAATGTAGTTTTTAAGTTTTAAATTTCCTACTTAATTATTATCCATGCAGACATTCTGTTTATTATAGAACTGAAACATTTTTATTAAAACTTGTTTTAAAATTAATAAGTAATTTTTGTTAAAACTGTACGTTGTTGTTTGTTGATCTTGTAAAGACGTGGTTTATAAATTATGGATATTCTTGTTTCGATTTTACAGAGTACACCTGATATATTTTAAAAGTTGCATGTAGTCTAATAATTGGATAATTTTTGGTGTTCTTAAGTATAGTCGTTCATTCAGAAAATAATAATTCATGAGATTTATAATTCCTATTCATTATTTACAGTATACAAATATTTATACTATTTATATATGATACAATTATTGTTTATACTATATTTTGTTGTTGCAGAATTCATTTTATAAAATTGGTATCGTAATTTCTTAGAGCTGATTTTCTAATAAAAGGTGTTCTAATATTTTATTCTGCCTTTAATTATAAAATAAAAAAATATTAGCTTGAATTATAGGTACCTATTAATAATTTTTGTTAAATTTTTTTTAGATATGGAAACTTAAATAATTTTTGGAACTTATCAGTTTATTATCAATATAATTACACTCCCACACTCCCAACTGAGAGGTCTACGACACATCGGTATAATCGACACATTTTAAAATGGTAAATATTAATTGGGCTGCAAATCAGCTGATACAACGTATAAGAACCTGGACGTATTTCGGATTACACCTTTTTTCGTAGTTATCTTTGATATGCAACAAGTATGATTGTATGAAGTAGGTACTTAATATGTAGACATTTATGGAATGAATTAAAAATATTTTTTATCAGCTTAATAGTGGCTTTATACCAGTTTATGGTTCAACCACTGAACCACATACTATATGCTCGTATCGAGTTCATTACATAATAATAGCATTTTTATATTATAAAATCAGGTAAAATATTTTGTTAATTTATGCACATAAGTACATAACACGCACACAATGGCAACCAAAATTAATCTAAAATTAAATAGATAAAATATAATATAATAGAGTATAATTCGGCCTATACCTATATTTTATCATATTTGATTTATCTTGTATAGTTGTATGTAAAAAAAGTTGGCATATAAATTACATTCGGTCTTTAATTATTAGTTATGGGTAAACATGAAGTTTCATAGTCAGCAAATAAACTAAGCATTGAAGTCTTACAGTTGTCGCAGGAATGACCCTTACGTGGTGCGTTATGGCAGTACCTATGAGAATATGTATAGGTACATTATTTAATAAAGGTATCGTATAATGGTTACACCCTATTCCGTCTATAAAGTGTATACAGCTGGGCGCTGGCTTTATACCTATTACTTATTCCATTAAATCTTAATTAAAATTACACAGGCATCTACTCTATAGTAGGTAGTCTCGTAACTTATTAACTTTTGTGATAACGTTTTGTATTTACTTCTTGTCCTCTATCTTATATATTTACTATTTACACTTAGTAGGAATGCAACATAGGTAAATGATAATATATTATGTATGATAGAACTCGGTAGTGAATCAGTAATTCGTCACGTCATGTCTAATAGATATCGTAAGTCTGCTGACTTAAATCAATATTATGTTTACATACATTGCGCTTTGTTAGTAAGATGTTTCGTTGTAATGATTTTATATATTAAGTCGTATAATATTTTATAACTATATAAGTGATGAATAATTATTAATATTTAAAAAAAAATGTGGGTGGGTGGTCGAGCGTCTTTAAAAGCCTCCTCATTCTTAAATTTTGGTATTAGGAAATAAAATCTATATTGGCTATATATTATACGTGGATCGGCCTGAAACCATGTAACGTCACGTCGTGACGATCGGCCTCCGCGCCGTATATAACTCACCCGTGGTGTCTGCCTGTCCAATCTAACCTATTGATATAAATATACTATATACATGTAATAATATAGCAAAGTATAATATACAAGTATACACATAAAAGTCATTAGTTGTTTCCATCTCCAAATGTAGTCAATGTTGAACACATTTGAACGTCGATATTGACTTGGGGTTCAATAAGACGTGTTGATATTTTACAATAATTATTATTCAATATTATTAAAACTACTCCAAATATATTGTTAGACAAATACAGTATAATGCTATTTTAAGATATTATAACGAAGTAAGATTAACTTTCATAATATTGTATATTGAGTTTTTAAATTAATTTCAAATTGTAAACAAAATAATCCAAGAAATGGTTAAAAATTGAGTTTTTCAAATAATTTTAAATTGAGACTTTGCTGTGGTTAAAATAACCCTAAGATACGGGGTTCGCCACGGAACAATGGCGATTATTAAGTATAAAAATAAAAAAAAACGTTCACAGCAAGGAATCAAATTCGTAACCGTGTGATAAATCTCATATTGCTAACCAAATTCCTTAACCTACCTAACTAAACGGGACTGTGTATGAATTGGTAAAAAATGTACTAATTATAGGTAAAGGAATATTGGGTTATTGTAAGCGAATATAGGTAAGACGTACCTTTGGCGGCGTCGCGGAAGTAATGCGGAAGCAATTCCCGCTGGGCCGTCGGTTTCAAACTGAAAAAAAAAAAAGGTAAGACGTACCTACACTTTGTGTTAAGGGAAAAAGTATAAAAATCAATGCTTTTATTACTACAGTAAGCTGAATTAATTTTTGCCGATAACATTGTATTTAAAAATGTCATTGTATATGTAAAAAATATAATAATATAATTAAAAATGTTCAAGTACCCACGAAGAATATTTTTTAATTATATCGAAATAACTATAGTACGGGCCATGAAAACGTGAGGGTGATTCTAGCGCCTCCCCCCTCCCCCCCCCCCCCCCCCGAGGACCATACAATAATATTGTTATATTCTTCGTTTAATATCTATTATTTTTAGTAACTAAAAAGACTGTCTAGTAATAGAAATGATTAAAAAAAAATTCTTTCAATATAGTAGGTAGGTTAGAAAGTTTTTCGAAAATCATTAAATGGTGATATACCTGCTTTACCTTATATACCTAATACCAGGTAATAGGCAAAAACTGCCTATATAGAGGCAAAACCGTAAATTAAACTTTTATTAAAGTAGCTAGTATTACGACTTGACAAATTCACGGAAATATGACGTAGTAGTGTGCCCCTTGACAGTGAAGTATGCATAAAATTATTTACGATAGCGTTCTACCTATTGTTGTTATTTATTTATGCATGTTCCACAATCCCTCAATTCTTAGAAATTCCGAATCAATTTTTACCGTGCCTAGAAGACTTGAACTGTATAATAATAAATTACGATGGCCAATAATACATAGAATTTAGAACCACCTATACTATAATATTATAATGGCCAACGGTATATTTTCTTTATAGGAACGCTATCTACAACGTTTCTCTGCACTATACATTATAATTTTTTTTTTTTTTTATTGGGTAACCCGCGGCAACATAGGCCATTGGGTGTGAGGGAGGGCACTGTAGGTTTTTAAATTGGGTAGGTTGGTACACGTGTGTGTTGTGTTTTGGCAGAATTTCTAATGGGGCACCCGTAGGTTTCTGCCGTGCCCCGGGTGGGGGGATGGCGGCACTTGTTCTCCGGACACCGTGACTTGCACGGAGAAAAATGCCGCCCGGTGGTCGAGGATCGAACCTGGACCGGCTGTGCCGAATCCGTCGCGTTAGACCGCTCGGCCACCTCGTCCCCCTATATTTTTTTATAAATTGTCCAATTGGTCGATTATAATAATTATTCTAACAGTTGCACATGTATTTTAAATACGCATGCAGGCCACAATGTTAACTATAGCTTATAGGTAAAGGTTCAACTAGAGACATTTTTCTGGGGGGGGAGGGGCTAGAATTGTATCAGCAGCATAGACCCTAATAATTTATATTTTAAACTAAAATATGATCAAAAAACTGGTTATGTGGCTAATTTTCCCTCTAATTGCGCCTATGGTAGTAAACGACGTTCTATATTTTTTTAAAGTTAAGGACTGTAGTGCCATAAGTATGCTATAACTACCTTGCAATAACAATAAACGTAATTATTGGAAATGTATAAAATGTTTATTCATCGAATAATATTGTGCATGGTATATTATAAAATATAATACGTAAATATAAACATAATACCCTCAATTTGTGTACGATTTTGGAATAATTATACAACGTTTAAAACTAATATTCGAGAACGTATTAATATTATGTAAATCGATGACTAATACCTATACTATTATGTAGGTATATAAATTATATGAATAATACTAACATGTACACTGTACAGTGCACTGTGTGTACCTACTGTAGATAATATACCTATACAATACCTATACATTTTCTATGTTTAACATTAGATATTTCTATCTGATTTGCTTTACATACATCAAGCACATTATTATACAGTCTGGAATATTCATCTTCATCGCTTCTTAGACTTATTAAACTTGTCTTTAATGCTTGAACAATTGTTACAGCAGATAACAAATTTAAATCGGGAGTCTGTAATTTAGCACTCACTATTTGAATTTGAGCCAAAAGAGGTTTCATCACATATAACGCAAAGATAAAGTTATAACTTTTCATTTGGTATATTATTCCATTTGCTTTTACTCTGACATCAGGTTGTGTTGTTGTTTCAGAAATCTCTTCAAGACAGTGTAACAGAGAATTATAATTATTTTTTAATGCTGAAACTGCTTTGGATCGACAAGCCCATCTTGTAGTCGACAGAGACTTAAGTGTTTTCAATTTAATATTTGTTTTTTTGACAATACGTTCCAAGGTTTACTAGGACTTTCTTCTATGAAGCTATATATTAATTGGACATACCCAAAAAAATCAAATATCATTCGATTTTTATTACCCAAACAATCAACCAATACCAAATTCAAACAATGCCCATAACAGTGAACATATGAGATGTTTGGATTAAGTTCTTTAACTTTTGCTTGTACACCATTAAATTTCCCTGACATTGCAGATGCTTCGTCAAAACAAACTGCTATCACTGACTTCCATTCAATGTTTAAATTAGAGATTTGGATTGATAAGCTATTGAATATAGCTTCAGAAGTAACAGAAAGTAGACGCCGGAGGCCAATGAAATGTTCCATTGGTTGGCACTTTTCTTCATCAAAGTATCGTATTATCACTGACATTTGTTCATGATGCCCTACATCTAAAGTCTCATCAGCCATGATAGATACTGTCCGATTTTTTATTTTTTATTGAATTATACGTTTCATAACATTATTTATGCATATTAATAAGTCATTTTGTATACGGTTGCTTAAATATTTTGCATTAAGAGCACCTTTTTCTAAATGATTTGCCAATACATTATCATATTTTTTCAAAACATCTATAAAATCCAAAAATAATCCTTTAGATACAGCAGACATATTCTCATGATGACCTCTAAAAGGTTTCCCACTTTTTGCCAAACAATGTGTTACATCAATCAATCGGCGCATTATACTTAGATTATGTTGGCGTTGTTTTTATTTTTGGCTAATTAATAATGTCTTACAGTGGCGCCTAAGTATAAAATTAAATGTATGGCAAGGATCTCCGACAACCACCCACCTCACCCCACAAAACCCACTAAAAAATTTGAAACCCCCTCACAGTCTCACAAACAATTTTCCATCCACTTTTGTTTTATTTTTGATCAGATTTCTCCTTTTTTCAACCAATACGTATGTAATAATATTAAAATAATAATTAATTACCTGCAACGGCTGCAACGATAGTACAAAATACAAAAATATAAACAAAATGCAACCTTTTATATTATATTATAATATTATGTATACAATATTAATATTGTTATTACTCTCGATGGGCAATATTACTTAATAATTTGTGATCCTATTCCTATTAATTTTCATAATTTTATTCTCCTATGAACCCAACCCCCAGCTAAATGTTTATATGTATGGCAGCTGCCATACATAAACATGTACTTCGGCGCCACTGATGTCTTACAATCATCAAGAACAGTGTTAATAGATTTATCATTTAAAAAATCACTATGTGCTTTTACATTATGACTATGATTTTTTGTGTTTTGATGCATTTTAAGGCATTAAAAAATATGGTTATAAGTTTATAACATTTGATTTATTAAGAGAAAATAATGATTTTTAGTAAAAGTTAGTAGGTATTTTAATTTAAAATTTAAATTTTTAACACTGATGTAAGTTTAAATAAAATAATTTAGAAACAAATTTAGTGTTATTCATTTCATAAACGTTCATTTGTATACATAATCTAAATAAATATTTAACAATACATGAACAATTCTATGACAATAAAAATCTAAAATTTACTTTTATGTATACAATCTAATAAAATAATATTTCATAATACTTACCTGAAGTCAAAGAATAATTTTCACTGTTATCAGTGTCATTAATAGAACTGGAAGGCAGATTTTTTTCATTTACATCTAAAATGGAAAAATGGCAAAAATAATAAAATCATTTTTAGCTATAATAAATAGGTATTTGTTTTTTAATTTGTACCAAGTAGGTAACCTATTGCAAATAGCAGCATAACAGCATATAACTTACTATTATTTGTTTGTTTTGGCGTTGAATAATTAAAAAAGTTATACAAGGTTGTTGACTTTGTTTTTCGTGACATTTTAATTTTTATATTATTTAACTAAATCAATACAATTTACAAATTGATCACACACGCGAATGCACAACACACCATAAAATTATTATTTTGCACTACGCTGCCAAAAATTCTTATTTCTTACTGTAAACCACAACAGTCACTAATGTGTTAAGTGTTTTATAAATTATAATCACAATTCACAACAGCAATTCTGAAGTTATAAATAACTTTTGGTATAGCCGCTATTACGATAGCTTATATCTATCGACTATTACACCGTGATAACAGAAAACGATATAATGATAATACCAATTACCAGCACTCATTGTGTGACGCGGGTTTGAAAAAAATTATTAACTTAAAAAATATTATTTTTATCTATCAATCTATTTCTAAGCTGAACTCGCTTGGGGTGCAGTTGCATACCCTGCATCCCCCGTGTATGGTTGTACTTATTGTATAAAATGTGATTATTTTTTAGGTAATCACTGATTTTCTCTAAAAGAATTTAATGTTATAGAAAATGTATGTGTATAATATGTATTTTTATATTGTTAGAAGTCATTAACAAAATAAGCATTTAATTACATATTTAAAAATTCAAATCAGATTATATTACTGAGAATTTCAATATAATATATTACTAAGGGGAAAGTAGGTAACCATCACGTTACTGTAATAGGTGTCGAGTGTACCTAATCATTGATTAAGTCACTAACTGTAATGTGTGTTTTAAATTAGAATTCAATGATAATGTCAGACTATATTGGTAATTTTATTTTATGATGCATTCATATTGCCATTATAGCAATTTATTTTACGTGAAACTTCCATATTATAACGAAGTCGAATAAGCAGCAAAAAAAATTCGTTATATAGAGGAATAATTGTTCATGTACAATTTTAGAACTATGACATAAACTATCAATTTGATAGTGACAACATTTACAAAAACTGGTTTTTATCGAATAATTTTTTCGTTATATAGAAACATCAGATTCGTTATTTGGAGATAAATTTACGTGTAATTAACAATGAAGGTCATAGTTCTAAAAAATATTTCATTAAACAGAAAATGTCGTTAAATGGAAGTTTCACTGTATTAGTATAATTCATTAAGTTGAATTAATTTTGGTCGAAAACATTGCATATTTGGATTTATTATATTATTAATATTTAATTATTATAACAGTAATATATAGTGTATTATATTTATATCGTAATTATATTATTGTTGTTGAGTATCAACTAGATACTAATTACCAATATACCGTAGAACGGTGAGAATCAGATCGTGATATAAAATATAAATAAATAATAGCCAATAGGCGATAGCATTAAATTAATCTAAATGCCTAAATGTTTTGAAAATGTAATTTTATATGATATGAAATATAATAATATAGGTACGTAAAAGTTTCAAGTCTCCACGAAAAATATTTTTGAATTACAACAAAATAACTAAAATAATTCTTCTTTGTTTAAATATCTAATTTCATCAATATTTGTACTCAAATAGTCAAATGTCCAGGTAAGTATGTATACAAATTGAACATTTAAAAAAATTTTTATTACAAAATTAATCGTGATTTTTTGTGATTTTGCAAAGGGTAAAAAACAAAATTTTGTGAGGAACTTTGTTCAAAAATTTTAAAGCTTTTTAAACAAGTGATAGTTTTTCTATTGATATTTAAAAAACAAAAAGAAAAGAAAAATCGAACAACCAAAAAGACAAAAACTGGTTTTGCGTAAAAATTTCCGTTTTCCCAATTATTTTTAGTTTTGCCCAACTATTAAGAAAAGTATAGGTGGTACTGGGAATTTTCACTTGTGGTCCACAACAACCAAATTCACTTTTCTATCAGAAAAAAAATTGAAGTTGAAAACCTAAGCTATATTTATGATAACCGACTTAAAAATGAAAAAAAAAATACACATCATTGTAAAATAACTCATTCATCCTTCCACTCAGGAACTAAAATCAAATTTCGAACAAGTAGTTAAATTCAAGGGGTTTGGACCTTCTCCATTGACTCGTGACTCGTACATGTTAAATGTTGTGTTTTTACATGATTAAGAAAAACAAATTTTATCATAAGAAACGAAGGATTTTGTAAAAAAATTTCGAAGCTTCAGTTATCAACATTTTTAATTAATATGGTGATTTTTTTGTTTTGTTATGAGTTGGGTAGCAAAAATGGTTTAAAAATACCGAGTTCATTTTTTAATTCAAACATTTTGTAGTTTTGAACATTGCCTGTATCTACAGCCACTCCAGAGAGATGTTTTCAACCTTAAAATCCTTAAACCTTTAGGAAATATTTTTATAAAAGTTATAATTTATAACTTATAACATAATTATATTAGATTCTGAGCGGAGCCACGAAGCTAGTGGTTTTACAATGGTGTTTATTTTTTTTTTATCCTGTAAATATTTCAATACTAATTCAACTTACAGGCTATAATAAATATTAAATAATAACAATATAAAATATCCAGACTGACAAACCGTCTTATACAATGATATTATATCATTGAATTCAAATTTAACACCTTCCATTACAGTGACCCACTTGTAACCTATTGTACAGCAGAGCGACATCCACTTACCCGCTTTTTTTTAAATTTGTTTTGTACATATTATTATTTAATAATTAAAAAGTCAAACATTTTATATCGTCTTATAAAATATATGGTATATTTATTTAATAAAGAGTAATTGGGTGGTATGGCTTTGCCTCCACGGCTCTGTTTTCTGAAAATTATCTGGACCCTCCCCATGACAAATTCCTAAATACGCCACTGGAATTAACTATTAAAGATAAAGTTCTGAAAATCTTCACTGCACTTCTCCCAACCATTGTAAATCCAACAAGAACCCAAACAACGAAATCTGCTCTCCGGTTTCGAAGATCTATCTCACTAAACGAAAATGAAAATGATTTTTTGTGGGGCTGTTCACACCGACATTTTTCTGGATTCAAATTGTTATACCGCTTGGGTGTGTTATTAGTTAATACATTTCTAAAAATTTAAAATCAAGAAAGTTTACATACCGATCCCTGACTTGGCAAGCGTTGTATTTTTGTAATGATTTCATAAAATATGTAAACAATTTCCAAAAACGTATACAGTTTTTGAGAAAATTAGTTTGCTGTTAATTCACCCGGTATAAATGTATAATACACTTGCCGTAATGTTTAATTAATATTTCCTGTCCGTACATTATTGAAGGTACTTAGTACTTACCTATAAATGTATTCATCTTTTACATCGCAGCAGGTACACGTGGGTATTAAAATTGGTAAAACTTAAACGTACGCGTGCAGGATACTATTATTATTGCGCGTTTATTAAATGTATTAATATTACTGAATTTGACGTTATGTTGTTATTATTATATTATACGAACGCAATCGACGGTTCCCGCGCGTGCACGATAGTTAGCCGTCAAGAAAATATTAAATAATAATACCTAATAGGTACTAATTTATAACATCGACTCCGTGGGCACGTTTATACGATTTCGCCAAACTCCGTTTAACAGCTCGTTTTCAGAGTGTACCCAAGTGTGTGCGTAAGTACGAACGTCGAACCGTGTGTTATTTACATACCTAGGTCACGTGAAGTGAACCCTGTGTGACTCTGCACCTTACCTGTATGATATTTACGATCTTCTCGTGGATTGTCGCCCAACGTATGTATTATTATTTATTATAAATCAGCCGAAAACTATGAAACCGGAAATAATATATTATAATCCCGTGAAACGCGTCGAAATGTACCTACCATGTCCATGCGTGTATAGGTAGGTACATTAAATAATATTTTATTTATCGTACGAATCTACCCGATATTATACGATGGCTATTAAATCCATGTGATGTTCGAAAATCTGCAACATTATAATATAATAATTATTATAAATTTATAATATATCATACTATTCTATACGCCGGTTTCTGGACGTTGCTGTAAGGATGAAATATATGAAGCCGTTTTTTCTTATTTTCTAAAAAAGCGTTGTTAAAAAATAAACGGCTGAACTTTATGTGGAGGTGGGAGTTTCTGATTATTATACCAAAACGATCCAACACATTTGCAGGGCGTTGTGTTTTTTATAATAATACAACTTATTTATGCTTTTTTGGCCTTGGAGCGCGCGTGGTTTATTCACTAAAAAATGGAAAAATTTTTTTAAAAAAACAGTGTTATTTTTTGTTCTCATAATATTCTTCATGATGTTTATGCTGTTTTTATTGTAAAAACAAAAAAATAAAATAAAATTTTTCATATAATTCAATGTAGTTTTCATGCAAGCCATAACATTTTTGATATTTTTGTTATCCCGAAAATTGTAGTAAAGTAAACACGCAAATGCACATTATCTTTATAAATCCGTCATCAATGTCATCACTATATTTGAGAATTTTCAAAAACCACTAGAATTTCAAGTTTCCAAATTTTTGTTTTCCTTCCTCGTTGATTTCGGTGATTATATTACGATGGTCCAAATTTTAAAAACTATACTATACATATATTATATCTATCAGTATTCAGTACTGTATAGTAGTATAAATAAATTGATGTACAAATAACAATGAAATATTATTTAATAATATGTATTCAGGGATGAGGGACATCTAACCACGAAATGTGATAAAGAATGTACCTACATTTATTTTATAAAGAAATAATAATAATCCATAAGGGGATTCCATCCGCGGTGATTTTCTGTCTTTGTCTAACACACGCGCGACATAGAATTTTAGACGTGTTATATGCTATATAAAATGTTTAACAACAAAACAAAAGTATATTTTTATATAAAAAAAATTGTTATTCAAACCATTATTTTCATATATATATATGTATCTATATATATAAAAATAAGTGTACATTTTGAATAAATTGTATAACTCAAGATCCACCAGTTCAGTAGTTTCGGAGTTTATCCCTAACATACAAACAAACGGTATCATTTTATATATTAGTATAGATAAAAATGAATGTTTGTGTGTAGATTAGACCTCTGGGAAGAAGATAGGCTAATTTAAAAAGTGTTAAATTTGTTTTTTTTCCGGGCAACAGATAAGTTAAGATAAATTTTGAACACCATACACCATACACCGAATATTAAATAACGAATTGAACAAAGTTTGAGTCTTATAGATTTTGTACATTTAACGGGCAACGAAGTGCTAGCGGGATCAGCTAGTATAGATATATATTTAGTAAAACAGTGACGTCATTTCAGTCTTTAAAAAGGGGGGGGGGGCATTTTTGACCGGCCCATAATAAAACTGAAAAAAACTGCTCGCTAACAATTACATTAAATTGCATTATAATGTACAATATACAATTGAATTTTTATCTCAATACAAATAGTCTTTTTACATAATTTTATAGTTATGTTAGTATCATAGGTTACTATGATATGCATAAACAACCCATTTTTTGAGAGATAACAATGTTTACATAATTAATACATATGTAGAGGGATACTTAAAAAATATATTATCTATTAGCTACTATATGAAGGCCCAAAACCAGCTCATACCCGGCCTGACAGCGGCCCGTTAATAACTAGGGGGGGGAATGCCCCCCCCCCCCCCAAATGACACCACTTTAGTATAGTATATGCCAACTTATATACTTGATCTAATTAAACGCACATTCGAAAGTATTTGAAAGTATTCTTTAATATAAAATATATTAACATTATAATTTTCCCCAACAAAATATTTTGGATTATAATAATTATGTACAACTAAAAAAAAATATGACAAATAAAATGAACACGAATGAATTAATATTGGACAAATTGTTAAGTTTTCGTGATTATTATTTTCTGGATAATAATTATAATATAATAAACCAAATGTATTCATAATTGTGTTTGTTTTTTAGTTAATGGGCAATGTGCGCACAGTTACGCTCGTTTCAACTACGTGTAGACATCGATGTTCAACGTGTTAAATAATGAATGTGTAATACCTATTATAATTTTTTGGAAAAATGTTTAATTTAGATATACATATTTTATATTCATGACTATTATATTTTTCATAAACTTAATAGCGCCTGAGCGCCCTTATACCAATAGCGCCCGGAGCAAGGATACCTTATATATTGTCATAATTTTCAAAAAATTTCAATGATTTTTTTTTTTGTAATTTTGTTTTGAACAGTTTAAATTTTTTTAGAAATACATCTTGAGGGGGCGCAGCCACTAGCCCCCCCCCCCCCCCCCCCCCCGGAAATAAGCATCAAGTTTTGGCGACTAAATTCTAGATACTTCGCGTCACACACATAAGTACATAACATTAATTACCATTCATTTTTGTAATAATATTATATTTAAATTTAAACTAAAAAATGAAAGTTCTATACCGATTTGGCAACTGGGCAACACTGTTGATTTGTTATCATGCCAGTACGTTGTTATCACGAGTATTTGCTGCCCAATCGACTGCCGACTTGTCAATATACTTATCTTTGGTGTAAACAATATTCAATTGATATATATTAGGTATATTATACAATTTTTTTTTAATGTTCAATATTATAATTTATAATACTGATGAATTGACGAAATCGTTTTGAATTACGTTATTATTATGTGAATTTACCGACGGGAGTCGGGAAATTGATTAAATCCGATCGTATTAGTGCGTAGTGTCCGTTGTAGATGTGGTAGGTAGGCTGTCGGTGTATACCAGGCTCACAAACTGCTTTACCGATGGAGGATCCGATAGATCCGACCGCATTTGGCGACATCAAGAGACCTGATCAAGTTGTGACTATGGCTGCCACTGATAATTTGAAGTTTGGTGTGCTTATCGGACTCGTCGAGGTGGGCCAGGTCACTAACAAGGAGGTGGTGAACACCGTACTTCACCTGGTAAGCCAATTAGTCTCCTATTGTTTTATGGTACTAATGATAATTATTTGTCTTGACTTGTTTCTTTTTATTTGAATAAACATACATTGTATTATACACATTTATGGATTTTTTTCTCACTCCCAAGTCTTAAGTATTCATTGATTTTACTATTAAAGAAGGATTTTATAAGCTCATCATTGATTGATTGATTGTAAATATAAAATATTATTATAATGAATTCTAATTTTTCCATCAAATTATTGGTGATGACAATGATCCCTAGAATTCAGTGAAATTAAAATAACATTTTTTATGTAGGTAAATTAATTTTAGATATCTTGAAGTATCTACCTACCTATAGATATATATTATATTCTATCTATGAGATATTCAATGCGTATGTATGATATTATGCAATGTATAGTTTAATTGTTTTTTTAAACATTTACCTATTTATTATAACTTAGGTAAATTTATTTTGTGAGTTATATTTAATTTATTGTCAAAATTAACAAACTTTGTGTACCTACCTAGGTCCTCAAATATTTTATTCCTATTATATTCATTTTGTAATAGTTCTAACACTTAAAGTAATTATTTTATTATCATATTGTACTATTGTTTGTACCTACCTATTATGTAAATTACAAATCTATTTTCAGTATTTTAGATTCTTGGTTGTAACTTATAGTGTTAAATATTACATTGTTGTAATTTTTAACTTATATATCTCTATTTCTGTTCTTTTGGTGAATCACACCTAAACATAGGTTTGAGTATATAATTTATATTTTAATTTGTTTAGTAAATATTATGATATTTTACTAATATATTATGAAATTATATCATGATTTTATGTTGATTTATAATAAGGTATAAATGTCTATTATTTATTAAACTGTAATACTTAGTTCATTAGTTAGGTAGGTATTAAATGTACTATGTCTTTATATAAATCTACTTTGGTTTTTTGGAAAAAAATTTATATTATTTATTTAGGCCCGTACAAAAAAAAATATATATATATATAATAAGATCTTTTACAAAAACAACTGAGAAATAAATTATCTAAACAATTAATGTGATTTAGATTAATCAGTCAATGTCAAGATTACTTTGTTTAACTTGATCAGGCTTTGTTAGACTTGGTTAAATGAAAGAATAATGATACCAAAACAAATATAAAATTATTAAGAGTTCATCATCTTTATTTTTATATACAAAGATATGTTTTTGGGCTGGAACAACCTTTTTTTCTAACCTATTTTATCGTAAATATGATTTGTTTCTATTATATGAAATAGTATAGGTAACCTATATTTTATGCTTTTAGACATCTTTAACGTTAGTATAGTGTCATAGTTTTTATAATCTGGAAAGTAAAACGTTAAATTATAGTATTTTTTATTTTTGTATTAAGGAAATATATAATCCTTGGCTCAAAAGCTTGAATTTAAAAAAGAAGTCGCCACTTTGACACTTTCAACTGTAAAATAGTTAATTTTATTTAATAAATTAGTATTTATATTTCTAAACACATCCATTTGTATAAAATAAAATATTGTTGAGAATATTGTGTAACAAATTTAACTATTTACTTATATCTCTTAATTAGTAATTACTTTCTTAAGGAAACTATGGAATAATGGTATTTAATTGTAAACAATTCTTATTTTTGTAGAGTTATTGTCAAACAGAGAGCGGGCTGCCGGCTGCCATAGTGTATGGGTACACAGACCGTGGCCGGCAGCGGTCCGGTTGTATTATTTTACAGTGCCCGCGTGGGCAGACTGTTTTCTGTTTGACTGAGCCTTAAATGTTTTTTATTTTACGTACCGGTAAAGTTTTAAAATATGTTAAATCTTGTGAGTATTTAAAATAGGTAGGTAGTTCATAATTATTGAAGCTGCATTAAATAAACAAGGTCAACAAAGTATTAATGCATAATATTTGTACTAAAAATGATTAAAAATTCACTTTAATAACCAAACATAATTATTTTCATTAATTTACATTTTGCTATATCATATTTGTAACTTGATGTAATTTATCATTGTTATGATTACACTATTACAGTTATTGGTTATTGACACTCACAGGCACAAGTTAATATTTTAGTGTTATATCTATACTTTTATAGTTAAATGTAGTATATTGTAGTTATATTATAATTTTATTGTTTCAGTATAGTCTTAGTTCTATTTACGTACCTATTTTGTTCGATAGATGGCGTTAAGTTGTTCAAATATTCAACTCAATAATAATTATAATTATTATAAATAATCATAATAATCGTAATAAAATGTGTTATCTATGATATTTTGCCAAATACCCTGTAATATATTTTTACACTTTAAGCGTATACTCGAGTTTTAAACCTAACTAGAATTAATTTTTTTGAATTTAAATATGAAATTATTTATAACTATTCTTAGTAAAAATTGTAATTAGAACTATAAAAGATCTTATTGGTACCTCTTTTATGGGTTAATTATGAGAATATTAGACGACGTATACTTGACAATCAAATTCAATTTATATTATAATTTGACCGAAGTTAAATATCAGTATATAAGTTGTTTGTTATTTGTTTATTTAAAATATGTTATTGACAACGTCGTATAATAGAAGTCCTAGATTTCTTCTTCTTTTATCTAAGACCATGTAATATTCTATATCAGTGGTTCTCAACGTTTTTTCATTCACGTACCCCTTTACCACTTACCACTATTTCACGTACCCCAAATATCAATTTTGAATATAAATAATGGAAAATAATAATAATAATAATAATAATTTTTAAGGAAAATTTGGAAATATTTATTTATTTTAATTAGCTTGCGCCAAACAATGTATATAAAAATAATAATATTAACTAAACAATTTTATTTGAATGTGAACCTTGAGCTTGTTTGCTTGAACTTAATTTTTTGAAACATGTACCACTCACAAATATCATATAACAACTGAATAGTTGACGATTATTACGATTGTGTAGGTACCTTATATGGCTCATCTGTAATACAGCGATATAACGAGTCTCTACAATTATCTAAAAATAATCTACAAAAATTGATCTACTTAAATTATCTACATTCTATACTTCTACAGTGTTCATATTATAACGATAAAATCTTATCGCATTAATAACATTAAATCGCAGACTCTACATTGTAATCAGTATACAATTATTAAATATTTCGTTAATAGCAAACTATTTCAGTTACATTAAATTTCACTTTTATCCACCATTACTCCATTTTTTTTCGCGTACCCCTTGTGATCATGACACGTACCCCTAGGGGTACGCGTACCACAGGTTGAGAACCGCTGTTCTATATGGCAAAAATATCACATTTTTAGCTTCAACCAATTGGTGGCTATTGTTAACCTTCATGTTATACATATTTTATTGATTATGAATGAAAAAAAAATTGACTCTTAAACGAAATACCGATTGTTGGTTATGTTCCTTTCAATAAATTAGGTAACCTGACTTGCTTTTGTGCATTAAATGTTATTAAATTAATTTTTGTCTACAATACAAAATACGTATATAAATAGTAAATCCATTTAGGTATCAATGGAATATTTAAAAATACTCGTTGTAATAAAATATTTAAGTTAAACTAGATACATAGTATTAATTTATTTAGGAAGATAAACTCACCTTAATCTTTTGTCGGGTTTTTTTGTCGATATCATTACTGAATACTAAATTATATTTAAAAAATGAACTCGTTCTATATAATTGCTCGACTATTACATTTTAGATTCTGAGCGGAGCGATGAATCTCTTAATTTTACAATAATGTGTGTTTTCTATTTTTATTATTTATTTTTTTGTGTCTGTGTACACGATAATTAGTCGATATAATACTTCGATTTTCAATTTCAGTAGCTTTTCTGGCGGGAAAAAGGATCTAGTCAGTGCATTAGGCATGTCAAAATGTAAAATTCCCAGTAGTTTTCAAATCGCCATATTCCCATAATGGTTTTCGACAAAATCGATTTTGGTTTATTGACCAACTCTAAAAAAAAATGAGCAGCATGAACTATCATGACATTTCAATGAATGTTTATATTAGCATTTTTTATACACCACAACATTTTCAAAATATTTTGACTTGTATTGAGCTGTTTACTTGTAACCTACTTTGTAGCAGAGCGACTTCCACTTACCCACTTTTTTCTTACTTATATATTTTATTAGTTATTTGTTAATTAACATTTTTTTCTCAATAATTTTAATCAAAATAATTAATTCTAATTTTTTAAATACCAAAAGGATATTGTTTGTGACGTATTTACGACAAAATTATGTTTCATAAAATATATATTCTCCATATTTAAACAAAAGTAATAAGTCATTTTACCCAAAATATTCTTCATAATTTTTATTTAAATTTAAATTTTAGATAAGATAAGTTTGGTACTTTGGTTGAACAAATGCACTATAATAAATTACATGCTTTTTTTTGGCATAAAAAATATAAAATATAAATATTTGAATTTTTACTACTAAGGGGACTGGCTATTACTATCAAAATGGACATGCAACATTTTTATTTGAGAATCGTCATAATGACCCAATTCTGAGTTAGCGCACTTAAATTGAAGCTAATTGCATACTAATTTTCGGCAAAAGAAAAGTTACTTATATTTGAATATTTTATTGATAAACGGTGGCGGAGGAGTAGACTTTCACTCAACCCTCCTTATTTTACACTTTCAGTCGAAATAAATACTCGTTCCTTTAACTAAATTATAGCTTTATGCCAATAAATGACTAGGTACTAAAAATCTAAAACATTTGGAGTACTTACCGTACCTACTGTATAATGTATTGTATAGTCTTTAACCATTATTTGACAAATTTGTCTATATATTTGAATTTAAACTCATATATAATAAAACGGTACTTTAAGAATATATTTTGGATAATTTTAAATTCCTTTAAGAAAATCTAACGAAAATTATTAAATTACGCTAGGTATCCAGATTTTTAACTTAAAATTACATATTTTACAAACTTAAAAGTAGAAAATGTTTAATGTTTAACAATAGCTTGAGATTAGTCTAAATATTTTGTAAATGTTGTATATAAATAATACCTAAGTGTATTTGTAAGTAGATATAATCAACGGTAAATGGTAATAGTAAAATATTCCAAGTTTATACAATTGAAATGTTTATTCTTTCTAGCAGGAATAAATACTGATGTACTTTTAGGCGGAGCACTGATTCACTGTTTTTTTAACCTATATTCATCTTTGATATAATTCAAACTGGAATCAAACCTAGTTGGTAACTGCTGACAGGGGCAGACTGGGAGTATATCTGCCCGGGTGGAGATGACATAGGCGCAAATATGGAGGTGAGCTTAGGGGAGTTTACCTTTCATCCAAGAAACACGCGAGGTCCCCAAACTTTTGAGCTGAAATTCGTCGTTTTTGGTCAATTTGAATGTAGTTTCAACTACTTTTAAGTAAACTTCTGATTGGTGTTTTTTAAGCACTTTCAGTGGCGTAAATTGGCTTTAAATTCCGGTGGCGCAGAGAAATATTCTAATTTCTAACCTACAAATACTCCAACATCCTTTGTATCACTGCTTTATAAACAATTTTTTTCCCTACAAAAATTTTATTTTATAAAAATCATAGATTAGTATTGAATTTAAAATATAACTGTCAAAACTTTATTATTATAACAAATGTTGACTTTTATGAGCTTATAGATAGCTTTTAATAGCTTACTATCAAGATGTAGGTTCATTTTACAATTTTAAAATAATCATAAGTTGCTTTAAAATTAAAATACAATAAAAAGCCCACGAAGTTGCCTAGATAATAATTTTACCTTTAGATTTTATAAGAGGTAAATTCATGAATAGGTAAAATGTGTGTGTACATGAACTAGCGCACTCTAATTTTTAAACTAACGTAGCTACACGTGTTCTGCTGAGCTTAAAATTTACGCACTTGTAAGACGGAGTCAACACATGCAAGTATCACGTCATCTTAATGTTAATATAAAAATTACTGCTAAGATCTATTGAAACGTATAGCATCTAGATTTGGGGTGCTGCTAAAATTTTCAATACTAATTGTTTCAGAGATTCCAGTCTAAAATTGTTTATACCATCTCAAAAGCTTCATTATACCTAATGATTCCATTACAGATTCTCTCTACTCCGATTTTTAAAACACTCACTTAACTAGCTAACTTCACAATAAATGGAAAACTCCCTCCTTCCCCTACTAGACTATTTTCAGTGATAGTAGGACATTTCCCCCCGATACATTATTTAAGGTGGACATATTATATTTCAATATAATTCTTTTTTATTTTTGTTTAATGTCTTATTTTGTCTTTATAAGAGGATGCCACACCCGGATGTGTTGTCTCCGTCTTACAAACGTACAACATGCTAAATTGGACGTTCACAATAATACATTTTACTCTGTAAATTCTAAAATTAGAGTGAATTGTGTTATCAAATTTAAAGGTAAGATTCTCTAGGGTATCTCGGAGGCTTAATTGATATTTTTATTTAGAAACAAGTTCCGACTTTTTTTCAAATATAAATTTTTCGTATTATTTAAAATGGACTTATCTAAAAATCTTAGGTCTTACTTAAAGCTATTAATATCAAAAAAATCCTCCGAGATGCCCTAGATAATAGTCTTACCTTTAAATTGTATTATTCAATTTACACTAATTTTAAAAATAACGGTAAAATGGATTATTGTTAAGGTTATCGGTGCCAGTTTTTCAAATTCTCCACAATTCTATAAAATTTGAAAATAAAATTTTATATTTTAGTTGTCACCTCAATTATAAGACTTTTCCACTTATCTTCTACCCGATACATATTTAGGGGGGGGGGGGTATATTGAAAAAAATTACTTTACGGGAATAACTCTCAAGTTATTTGTAGAAATGTCGGATTTTGATGACTATTTTTTTATCTGAAAGAAGAAGATTTCCTACAGCCCGCATCGATCTCTGATTTTGTATTTTATTTCAAATAATTATTGCATATGAAAAAATGCTTTTTATCTTGTATTTTTGTAGACTTATATTTTAAGTTTGAGAATACAATATTAAAAACAGAGATCGATGCGGGCTATTGGATATTTCCCTCTAGCAATTAAAAAAAAACAAGGCTGTATCGTTATTCCCGCAGAGTGTATTTTTGAGGACCAAATGGCATCGGCACCGGACGCCCTAACGTAAAACTTGACATGTTGTACGTTTGTAAGACAGAGAAAACACATGCGGGTGGCGCGGCGTTCTCTTGACAGGGAATAAATAACAAATTATTTCAACAAATATAATAAACTATAGATGGATATTTTTGATCATTGTGTATGCAAAGTTTAAAACAAGTATTTATAATAATATTACAATATTTTACAAAAACCCATTGCAATTATTACTATATTAGGTACCATTTAACAAAATGCATAATATACATTTGACACAAGAAATTTGTTCAAAATCTTAAGTTTTTGATTTTATTTTAGAGAAAATACTTTTAAGTTTTGTTATAAGTTGAAGGTAGATCGTAGATTTCTTTAGTTTTTTTGTAATAAACCATGTATTATATACATTGAATTGAGGCGTTGTAAAAAAAAATAGTTTCATATTCAAATACATTAAAAAAAATATTGGTGGGGTGAAATGTCCGAATTTAAGGTATAATATGTAAACCATGTGGTATATAGTATGCATAGTGCCACTATAGCCATTTCACGACGAAGTACTTCCACTGGAAGGTTTCTTCACTCTAAACTTCTTGTAATTATCGTATGTAATATTCTCAATTAAGCTTATTGTTCTACGCGAAACATGGACTAGATATCCCAAATAAAAATTATGTTAATATATATATATATATATTATATATATTTCGAATTACAACAAAATTTGATTTCGGAAATTTAAACTTCAGACATCAAACATTTGACTGTATATTCGATATTTTTAAATTTAGGTTTGTAAGAAATGTTGTTTGAATAACCATGTACCAAAAACTGTTATGTAGAAAATATTTTAGGTTTTAATAATGTATTAGGTTTAATATTATATCTAAATTGTTTGGTATCGCCTTATTTATTTTTTAACTTGAAGAAAAAAATAAACTTAACGAATGTATTTATATTTACTAGTGACTTATTAGTTATTACGAAATTAATCAGCAAGAAATTATACATTAAAAATAATCATAAGTAGGTAAATAATAATAAGTTAAACATCAACTATATATATATATTTATATAGGTAAATAAGTAAGTAATAAAGCCTGTGGGTCTTAACATTTTAATTTAAATAAATATTATAGGTTGTAAAACAAAACTGGGTTTTGAAAAATCATTTATAAATCTAAAAAGAAAATAAATAATGCACTTTGATCAATCATCGCCGCCAGTCATGACTTCCATGAATTCTATAAAGAAATAAAATAAAATACATTTATTATTGTTCACTTGTTTACTTTTGTATCTTTTCAAATATGATTGCACAATTTATAAATAATTCATTAAATTTTATAATATGTATCAATATATGTATATATTATTAATAAAATAAACTGATATAAAGATTTTGTAAATTTGTTTATTTTGTTTTATATTATTAGAAAATAGGTAACAGCTTAGATCTAAAATTAGATTTAGATTGTGAAGAATTATAATTTTTATCAAATTAAACGAGAATTACTGTTTCAGTGGTAAATAATAAATAGTTTATAAATCTAATAGTACAGTAATAAATGTTTTATATTTTTTGTTACATTATAGTATTAATATTTACATTAAAAAATGTACATGTTGATCAATGAATATAAGGATATTTTTTAATTTTGAAGTCGGTTTTAATAGTATTGGCTTAAGACTAAACACTTATAAATAAATGGAGGAAAATATAAGAATTAATATTATAATGTCTAGACTCTAGACACTGTTTTTCAGTTTCTATTTTAAAATTTAAAATAATGCTCAAGCTTGTATTATACTATTGTCTGTCTGCAAATTCCATACCTACAGTAATTAGTAAACGTATCTTGTGTTTGCCAGAATCTTGTACGTAGCCAAATAGTTTAAGATGTTTAGCCAACATAGTGATTAACTATTAGGAAGCTATAATAATATATATTATAAGCAGTATAATATACTAGTATACTACTATAATTTTTAGTAAAAATAAAAATGTATTAATCAACTTATTTCGGTTTTAGATAAGGTGAGCTTAGGTTGATTTAATTTATGGATACTTAGTAATGTGGCGATAAGACTGAATATAAAATGATAATTACTGTTTTTATAAAAATAAATTACTGCAATTTTAAGGAATATCGTTAATTAAATACCTAAACTAAAACATATATTTTGTTTAATATCACATTGTCGATGAGGTTATTTTTGTAATATATAATATTAATGGAATGTACTCGATGAAAGATGACAGTAAAAATTTTTTTTTTTATAAGTCATTGATTATACTTACATTATATATAATTAATCTATGTACCTAAACTATAAATAATAAATATTTTAAATTTAGAAATTTTACTAAGTCGAACTTTTAGGTAGGTTACCAGTATTGTAAAAGAATACTTATATAATGATTCATTTTTAATAGTAATTGAAAAAAATATTTTATTAATTACATTAACATCTTAATTGTAAATATCTTCATATTTTGTTGTGCTACAAATATTATAACTAATCACTACTACCTACTTAATGTATTCCATATATTTTTTTTACTTGTGTTGTATTTATATTTGAAGTATTTTAACACACAATTATTTAAGACATTATTGACGAGGTGGACCTAAATGCCAAGAAAATATTATTGGCATTTTTCCAGTTAAACATATCGTTGTTTCACTCAATATATTTTTAATGCTTCTCTTATCTCGAGTAAAAAATACGAAATCGTATTAAAAAGGCTAAAATATTTTCGAATTTGTTCGATAGATTTATTACTTTTTTTTGCGATTTTTGTAAAGTTATTCGAGAGTTTTGTCGTTGTATTCTTTATAATTTATACACATGTTATTTAGTGTATATCACAGTGTATGGGACAACAGTTAAAGAATAATGAAAAATATCAGGAGGGGATTATTATCCATACAACTTGATTCTGTTCTATATAATATAATATAATATTGTTATTTTTCCATTATTTTATATTTAAAAAAAATAATAAGTACATAGTTAACTTTACTCGTGACATGCAATTTTACAAGTTTTTTTTCTTTTGTTATACTATTGTCTATTACCTACTATTACATACTTAATACATTATGGAAGTTAAGGTTTTAATTTGTAATTTTACCAAAACGTATTTCAATAATAAATAGTAGTACCTATGTCCTATATTGAAAATATATATTATTATATTGGATATTGGGAATTATAAGGCTAAGGAGTATTTTTAAATTTCTGGTTTTTCATACCTTGGGTATCAAAAGTTTTCTAGTAGATACAACATTCTCACAGTGGGAATATATAATATAATATAATAATATACCTAATATGCTTGTATTTTCAAGTCACGTAAAATATTATCAGTTAATCAATTTTTCTTTTGGTTATTTAAATAGGTTAGTACGTGTCAAATATTTTTGTGGATATTTGTGTAGACTATAGAAACATTAACACCTATAATAGTAAAGTATGTAAATATATTAAAATTATTTTGAGTTTTATAATTGATTAATTAAATTAACATACAATGTTTAAAGTGATTTATTTAATAAGTACATTTATTTTTTCAAATTACACTGCAGTAATAATTTTCCGTCACTAATCATTATATTATATTAGGTAGGTTACCTACTTACATACATACGTTACGTTTTTTATGTGCACAATACTGTATAATTTTAAGCCAAGTTTTTTATAAATAAATAATTATTTATTTAGGTTATTTATTTATTTTTAGATTCTGAGCGGAGCTACAAATGTATTGGTTTTACAATGATGTGTTTTTTTGTGTACCTGTCATCACGTTTTGGAGCATAGATAATACTTCAATATTTTAATTTTAAGGGTGGTTTTTAATACTAAATTGGATCTAGTTTTTTTTGGTGGTTGGTAAAATTCTTTGCTCTTTTCTAAATAATCAAGAAAATAAAAAAAAAATTACCAAAAAAAGAATATACGGGCATACAGTTTTTGACTATATCGATTTTGTTTTTTTTTGTTTTAATAAAAAACGAATAACTATTATATTATTACAATTTTATAAACATGATAAAATTTTCAAAATATTTTGGCTCTTTTAAATATAGTTACAGACATCTAAAATTGTTGTTTTTTTTAAAATTTGTATTGATATAATTTTTTTAAGTAAAAGAAGCTTGAAAATCGAACACAATAGGTTACCTCTAAGTTGTACTTACAGCAATAAAAAGTATCAACAATAGATAGTAACAATTCAAAACCATTAAAATATGCAAATTATTTTGTAGTTAAAAATGCATTAAATGCTTAAAAGATATAAAATATGTATAATATATTACAATTTTAATAAAAGATTACTTAAGTTAGTTTTACTGTAATTAAAAAAAAAAGTTAGTGTAAAGCCACATTCAATTTTTGGGAGTGTTTGAAAATCAAATGTTAATGTAATTGGATATTTATACGAAAAATAACGATTAGACAGTATTTTTGGCAAAAAATAGTTAAACCGGCTTCATTATACTTATAGAAAACTATTTTATTAACGGTAGTATAAATAAATTATAAGATTTCCTTATAAATAATACACACACCGTCCCCGCTCAGAATCATTTTTCGTATGCAATGGTTTATCATTGAATTCGAACTCAACATTTTATCCATTATACTGAACTCGATGACGATTGACATTCGAAACCTATTTTAAAGTAGCACAACTTCCCCAGTTTTTAATCTTATAAATACATATTCAGAAAAGTTAACGTTATAACTAAAGTTAGCAAGTAAAAAATAAATAGATAATTTTTTACAAACCGTCAAAATCGACAGTGCCTGAACCATCAGAATCAATTTCCTCTATCATCATATCTAGATCTTCATTTGTTATTTTGTCGTCTAATTCTTTGAGTATTTCTCTTAAAACATCCGTGGTAATGTATCCATTTCCTAGTGTGAGATATAATTTTTAATTTAACTTAAATTAATAAAATATTATTATTTTCATCAAACCTTCTTTATCATATAATCTAAACGCTTCTTTTAGTTCCGCTTGCATAGCCTCCACGTCTTCCGGTTCATCTTCAGTTAGGAATCCAGCTGCTAGTGTAACAAATTCTTCGAATTCTAACTGTCCCGATCCTGATAAACAATACAAAATGTTATTGGCGTTTAAAAACAGTGAGCTATTCGATTCTTACTATGTTATAATATAATATATTTTGTAATAACATGATTATGCGTATTTAGTTCATATAAAATTAATTTCGTACCTACACAATTTTTTTTACAATATTGATTGAGATTAATGTGTCAAAATAAAACAATATTTAAAAATTGTTTATATTTTTTGAATATTTTTAACGATAGATGTATAAAAACAAATGTATAAAAAGTTTATTTTTCAAAAAGTTAAAACAATATAACGTCCTGCTTGAAGTATGGACTTTTTATTACTTGTTATGTGTTTGTATAACCTAAATAAACTATTATAGTCTGTGGTTAGGCGCGGCGCTGTGGATGAAATCAATCACGCAACGTGATTGAGAGTAAGCAACGGCCGCTGCTACTGGTTCTCTGATGGGTGACCACCCGGGTCCATAGTGACAAAAACCTTGCCACACAAACACGTGTTGCCAACCAACCGTACCAACTATACCAACCATTCCAACCCTTCCAACGGTAACCCCTATAATAGCTAATAACCACAGTTGCCGGGCTCTAGACCAATAAAAAAAAAAAAACTATAATGAATGGTAATAACTAATTATACTATTATTTGGTTGAAAATATACATACAGCTCACCCCCACAAAATAACAATTTAAATTTGAACGATGTTTCTTAGTTATTAAGCTGTAAGTACCTACTAAAGATAATATTCCACTACGATAATTCAGGTATTGTGGAAAAAGGGGCTATATTGTTTTGAATATTATATAGTAATTAATTAATTATAATATACTAAAATGTTACAATTTATAAAAATTGTCTGAGTATAACAGGCTAGAATAAATATGACATTTATTTCATTATTTTAAATTTTATGTAAAACTATTATCCTTGGTACATAAAGTTTAATGAATCAGAAACTATTCATTCTGATTTAGATTTAGACGTTTCAGAATGGTCATAAAAAAACATCTGAACAATAATTTACGTTGAAAAGGATGATTGTTATTTGGAAAAAAAGAAGTTTACATTACATGCTGATAAAGTATATGAAAATATAGTTTTAAAGTGTACCTACTTAAAAATTCTATTAATCTTAATTTTAATAAATGCGATTATAAAGTATAATTGGAGGGTGAGCATGCTTAGTAAATCACCCTGTGTAAGATGTACAATAGTAAGTATGAATAGAAAAATGTTGGATAAATACAAGTGAAAGTTTTCCTAATAACCTAAAAATACTTAACTTTACGTATAACAAATACAAAATATATAAAGCATAATAGAAAATAGTAAATTTGCATTTTAAAAATCATACAAATTATATAGGTTACAATAATAATTGTATAGGTAAAAAGATATTTAGTGTTGCAATTTTTCAATAAACTTATTAACTGTCACATAATTTCTAGTAATTTAAAAAAGATAAATATAGTATTTACGTATATAATGGCCATTAGGACTGAACACATAATAAATACGAGTTAAATAAAAAGGCAAGTGTTTGGTTTGGAAAATTTAAAAATACTCAATTTGAAATACTGTTTATCCCTTTCAATAACCATACGCCTCCCTAATAAATAATAGTCATATAAACGAAGTTAAGTGTATACCACTCCCGCATCTGTTGTCTTCGTCTTTGGATACAAAAATTATTCCCGCCATAACATAGAACATTTTTCGTTTAGAAGAATCCATTTTACTCTGTTATTTTTAATATTACAGTGAATTGACCTATTATTAAATTTAAAATTTAAAGTTTAGAATATTATCCAGGGGGTCAGGATTTTTTTAATATTTTAATTTTAAAGCGAGTACAACTGTGTAAAATATTAACATTTAAAAATGCTCCTAACTTTCTATAAAATTAAAATATAGAACAAAACTGGCTAGGAAGGAACATAAATAATATATTTACCCTTGCATTTTAGATTAGGTAAATTTACGGTAATATTAAAACTAACAGCAAAAAATAGATTTTTTGAACGCTGAATTTTGGTGTGTTGTAATTACGTTTATAATAAAGAGAACAACGAAAACATGCGAGAATCACATCTTATTAAGAAAAGCTGGGGGCTATAGTTGCTACCTTCTATTATCTATAAGAATTTATGGTAGCTGCAACTTGCAATTATTTTTTAATTCAATTGTATTTTTAAATATTAACTGTAAATATAATAGATATATATTTTATTTAAAGTAATTGATTAATATGCCATTTATTATATTTGTCATTACCAGTATAACTTATTTTACCCATTCTAATAATAATGATCTGTAGTTATTTGTAGTTCTTTCTCCCCAACATATTTATTAAGACAAGCGAATGTATAGAAAAATATATTGTTGAAACATTGCCAAAAATAATTCATATGTCTATCAATATTTTCGGGTCAGATTTAGTTTCATACCTCCAGGCTCCAATATTGTTTTTGTTTGCTACAATAATAGATTCTAAATATTTTATGAGGTAAATATTTAACTAAATATTTTGGTGAATCAAATTATGTAGATAAATATAATATATATTGTACACATTCGTAAAATATAAATAAAACACTAAAAATTGGCATTTTATAGTGATCTGTCTACCTGTAAGTTAATACATTGCACTCATAAGTACATATTGTTATTATATAACTCTTGAAAAAATTGTGAGAGAAGTGTTTAAAAAACCATTTTATTTTGTGACTGGGAAATTTGGTTCCAGGTATATAACATTTTAAGTTATTAGCCCAACGCTGAAGTATCGTCGCTTCTATCATGTCTATATGTTTATGAAAATTATATTATATTTCTTTGACCTATTGTACTATCGATGTATAGATTGTTGAATAACCTAATAAAAATTATAAAAAAAGTTACTATAATTTAAGTTAAATTTTAAGAAAAACAAAAAAAAAATTTTAAATGTGACTTTAATTTATTAAAAAGTTACTGAAGGAGCAAAATACGGCGATATATAATGTATATATAATATGTTTTTGTAATTATAATAATAATAAGTTATTTATAATTCAAATATTAATTTAAACATTTGTTTCTTTTTATTTACAGGTAAGTGTTACCAAATCAACTAAAAGAGAAATCACCAGTCTTAGGTAATAAAAACAAAATTTTCCTATAATTATTTTGGACATAATAGCAATTAAAGTAGGTAATATCATAATGGTATAATAGAAAAAAATTTGTTTTAACAAATATACTTCAAGATAACTTAGACCTTTTAGTGTTGGTTACTTGCGTTTTAACTCGTATTAATTAGTTTATAATTATATATATATATATGTATAATATTTAAATGATTTACCATCCGCATCGACCTCAGCAATAATTTCTTGTAAACGGTCCTCGGAAACGTCGTGACCCAACATTTGAAGAATTGTACCAACCATGTTGGCTTCAATGTATCCCTTGTCTTGAGCGAAAGCATCGAAAGCTCGCTTTAGTACTAAGATATAAATATTTCCATTATTGAACTGTTCAATATACATTTTTTTTAGATATGTAAGTATTATGTATAAATATATATATTTTAAATCTATAATACTTACGAGCTATTTGGTCTTTGTCTAGATCGTCCTAAAAGCAAAAAAAAAATGTTAATAGGTAATTATTATCTATTTTATAAGCAATTGTGTTAATTAAAATTACTGAATTATAGTTTAAGTAGTTGGTACTTACTTTGGTTACCATTTTTTGTCGATCAAAAATATTTCTATTATGTAGAGCTGTTATTCTTTTAAGTGAACTAAGTTATAAGGAGCAGCCAAATATTAAGGTGACTAGCAGAACTCGGAGAGACTGACGCATAGACGTCATAAAATGAAGTGGTCCCAAGCCAAGTACCAACAGTCTCCCTCCCGATTGTTTAAGTTAAAATTACGCCCATGTATTGTCTCTTCCCTTAAAAGTTAATTTTACTCATTCTTTTAAATGCCACTGTAAAATCGCCTTATATTCTTACGCAGATTTATAAGTTGTGTAATTTATTACACTTTTATTACTCTTGCGTTATAATGGGCTTTTAAGTATTATAATAATTATATAATGACTATGTAAGTACACTACTTATTATAACATATATCATAAATATAAATATAATGTATGAAATATTTTATATGATTTTTATATATTACGATAGTATACATTATACGTAGGTATTTATGTATTTAATATCTATGGACTATAAGTTGTTGAATTTATTTTTCTGTTACCTATAAAAACCTAGAGTAGGTATGTTTTATATTATTAAATAAAATTGAAGTAAATTTTATAAATAAGTCGCATATTGGACACTATTTTGGCACTAGATTATGGATCGGCCGCGTTTAAATTTAAATTTCATTTGGCGTACACACAATGGAGACATATTGTATCGATTGTTATACACCCAAAACCACGTACCTATGGTGCTTTGCACGCATCTAGGATTATTATTTGTTTGCTTATCCCTTAACTTTCTACCTACCATTGTCAATGAGATATATTAAATTGTAATTTATTTTACTTTTTAATTACCTATATATATATACATAATACATATAATATTTAAAACATATATAAACAAACAAATAAACAATAGTATAAGTACAAATGTACGTATATATTATTATGTTTAGGGTATGAAAAATATATTTTTTTAAATTTATTTTGAGTAGGTAATATTGTTTTGTGTTGATTGATTGTCTTCTGATCTATGAATGTTTTTTTTTTAAATATACATTATTAACATTTTAACTAAGGAAACTGGGTCATTCAACTGTCCTGGATGTCAATGAAATGTGGTATGTTATTATATATTTGTATATCGACATTTAAAGCATTATAATACTTAAAAAAATAAATATATTTTCAAAAAAATAATTTACCAATATTACTGTTTCGTTATAAAAATCATCACTCTATATATTCATATGTATTCGTTGAAATTCTTGAACAAGTTAAAAAACTTAGTAGCTAAGTATGTTTATTCTATTTTTACTATTAACACAATTTAAAAATAATTTATATCATACTTATATATTGAATTATATACTATACATCTCCAATTTATGAACTTGCATAATGAGCTATAACAAGAAAACCCATAAGTACCTACCTACTTCAATTTGGACACTCTTATTAATTAATTTACTGTACAATTATATATATTATGTGTGGTTTGTTAGAATTTTACCGATAAATAGATGAAGTTTGACACATTCTCTAGATACTTGTAAATGTAAATGTGACAACTATTGGAATAATTATTAATTACTAGATACTAAACGTTTCGAATTAATCATGTTGACGACGGACATTACATAGGTATAAAGAACTTTTAAATAATTGATGTTGTTAAGAATACAATATCATCGTTTGAGTGACATCTTAGCTTATTAAAAAAAATTCAATAATACACAATTACGGGTGAATGTGTGGGACTATCAAAGTTATAACAAAAACATAATTAAGTGAAAAAACCATGATAAATTATAAATGAAGGTTATTGTTTAAATTATTTATGCTTTTAAAATTAATAGCAAAACGTTTTCGTTAACTACGATTTGTTGTTGATGTTATTGGTAAATTTGTATTCTTAAAACAATTGTATCATAAGGGGAAAACAGAGTAATTTTTCTATCAATATTACATGAAAGTTTTACTTATACTTACCTGGGTAGGAATATATTTATAATCTAATTAATATTGTTCTAATTATATTATTATATTTAATACTGTATTTAATATTGTGGACAGTATATTTTCACAGTAATGACCCAGAACCCTGTTGCGTCGCAACTATAAGATAAATGATGAGCTGTTTTATTCATCGGTACATTTGTATTTCTGCGTACACGATATTTGCAGAACTTTCTATTTAATTTTATGTTCTATAATTCCGGTTGACTTCCAGTAGGTAATAATAATATAAGCCATCGGATGATGGTAGATAGTGGTTTACACAAGACAAAGTTTTACGATGTATTTTATCACATAAAACTTACAGTCGCTCCTTTACCTATTAAAAACCCTCTTGTGCACATACTGTTGATTTCCTTCCTCACTAGCTTTAACTGGGACTAGGTAATTATTTATTGTGCTCCTAACGTATAATACAACATGCATTGGCAATACAATATTGTATTCAGGATTTGTTTAATCATAGGAACAATTATTTTATGTACCGCGATAGCAGAGAATTAAATGACAGTGAATTAACAAAACTAAATTGTATGATGTGTTTCTTGAGATTTAAATTAGTCTTAAATTCAATTTAATTTAATTCATTTTATACAAACAATAAAAGATTATCTTTGTATAATATTTTTAAACTGCGTTATTAATTTAAAAATAAGACAAATAAATAATTTATCCCGTTATTAATGTTTTTAAGCATCTGTGATATTATACTTTAGTTCTCTTTTAATTACCTAGTTTAAACAAAACATATACCTGAACTACATTTCTCTGACTTAAATAATAAATTATAGAGTATAAATAATTTTAAAGCTGTTGTAAAGATTAAATAAAAAACCTGACAATATAATGATTATAACTTGCATAGTATATAACTTTTTTATTATTACATTTTTTTTTTTTTTAATATATATACTTACTTTTATGTTAAGAAACTTAATATCAATAAAATAGGTTTGTTAAAGGTAAAATATGGACTGTGAGAACCACTATAAAAACGATTTCGAATTCTTAACTGAAATGGATTACCAGAGTTTCTCAATTTGTGATAGTGAACCTATTAAAAAGAAGAAAAACAATTAGGCCACTTTTGTATGTTCGCATTTGTATTGTCTTCATTGACTTGGCTATTACCGTCTAGCCTATGGAACTATTATCATTTGTCCTTTTGTTCTTGCTATTGATTTGAAGAACACAATATCATGGAAAAAATAACTGCGTCTAACATACTATTAATACGACAATTTTTGATTGCCCCTTTTTGTATTATTAGCATAATTTTTAAATTCTACGATCTCATTTTTTCACATACCTATTTTTTTAAAAACTTAAAATTTTCATTTTTTTTATAATACTTTCAAATCTTTTATGTTTTAAACTGTTGTTAAGTAAATAGTAGGTAAATCTCAGCATTTATATCAAAATAAATATTGTTAAGTTATTTAAAGTTTTATAAGAGTTAATTTATTTTAAAGTATTCAGTTAACATGAATTAAATTTGTTTAAAGTTATTTGACATTTTGAAACTGTATTGAGTATATGAATCATAATAAAAAAAAACACCAGGAAATTGCATATTAATCGGTTTCTTTATATTTTATTTTAATATATTGTTGCATTGTTTTGTTTATAGTTGTTAAGTATAGTTATTTTTATCTTTTAACGAATAAGAATATATATTTTTACAAATGTACATTTTGAGACGCTATGCAAATAGTATAGTATAGTTGACCGGGCACTTTTCGATTGGGTCGTCAACCACGAGCCGAGGCTTTGTAGAATCAGATCTATCGTGTTGCATATTTTAATATTATATTATTGATAGGGCTTTATAGAGGAAAAAGGAAAGAGAAAAGAAAAATAATAAATAATTGTTAACGTTGATTTAAGATGGGGTGTATTTTTTCGTTTTTTACATTTTTGGTGTCGAGAAAGTTGAACGATATAAAACTCGGACTGTGATAATAATTTAGGATATTTATATGAAAACATGAATGATGCTGTTGATATATTTAATGCTGATGATAATGATATTAATAATAATTCAAAATACTTCGTGAGGGGGGCCAGGACGCTCGTAGACACCGAGAATATACATAACACATTACTTATTACGTAGCACTTTTTTCTATTATATGTTGTTTACCACCAGCATTCTCCAATTTTGTCCCATCAGCGAACCCGCCGTTGTAGCAATTTGTTGAGGACCATGGTCATGGAAGTAACAGTTTTTTTTAAATAATATTATTCGAGTTACCCTTACCTCTCTTGACGACCGTCCAGGCGGAAAAAGGAAAAATATTGCCGGTATGTGTGCTACTGTACTATCTTCTACATAAGAGTGTGGATTATAATATGGGAGACAGCGATTATCGTCTCGATTTAAGGCTTCTCTACGATAACGTTGGTGGTGGCGTTATTGGCGCGTAACGGTATATATATATTTATATATATTATATATATACACTATACAGGATGTAACAGAAAGACCTGACATATAAAATAACTTTTGTTCTAAACATTATTTTAAAATTGTTTTTTTTATATATCATTTATTGATTCTTACGCTACACGTATAATATAACATAATTTATTTTTAAAACTGAAAATAAAAATTTAAAATAATCAATTTGTAAATCTGATTTTAAGAAAAATTTTGATTGTGAAATATTTATTTAAGTCATGTAGTTTATTTTTCATATTTTTTTAAAATGTCAAAATTTTTTTACTTAGACTTATTAAGTTGAAAAGTAATAACTTAAAAAAAAAATATTTATAACAAGTACCTATTTAAAAATAATCGTAAAATATTTGTAACAAGTTTATACTTTAGAAATTTATAATGTTTTTTTATGACTGATAAGCTTAACTTAATAAAAATAAAGAGATTTCAAAAAATTTCGGTTTTGTGTTTATTTTACTATGCCAAAATTTAAAGTTTACCTGACTAGGTACCTATATGGGTTAAGAAATGTATATGTGAAGTAATAGTTTATTGTGTTGTTCTTGTATTTTGGGGATAGAATTAGTTAATTTAAAATAATGCTTTAATTATCTGTGCCTTAAATTATAAGCTTAACCACCTGTTAAATCTAAATGTATTTGTAACTGATGAGTGACATTAATAAAACACGATGGTATACAATAAACCGCTATTAGCACAACTTACAACTGGTATTCGTGGCTTTACAGGTATCGTTTTGGCGATGAGGTGATATGCTCTTAAGTGAACTCCGTTAAAATAACGTACTAGTTAACATGTCATCACTTAAGTTTTAGATTCATAACCTGTTACCAGAAACTTTTTAATAATTGTATGCTTTTATGTTATTATTAATTTTTATCTGTTAAATATTTATAACATTTGTTGTATTCATTGTGTTGTTTATTCCTTATATTATACGTAATTTAGTAATAATAACTATAATATATACTTTAAATTATACCACTATCGTACAGTTTACGTGCTTATTTTTTATTTAACTAGGTGTCGGTAAGTGGTTTATGATAGTAATAATTAATTGTCGTTGAAATAAATTGGTAAAATAATGTAATTTATTTTAAATTTATTCGGTTAAGGTTAAGGTTTAATTAACTGAGTCACTCAACGGTGTGTTTATATTAAATTGTACATGATAGATATGAATATAATTTATAATGCGTGCATTCTTAATTTCGAAGTTATCACGAAGTTGTGATGAGTATAGTTCAACAAAAATGAATACTTAGTTTTTATATTACTTTGTTAAGATGTTTACATACATAGAATAACATATACATTTAGATTGTAGGTATTAGGTACCCTAGTACACATATATTATTATCTTTTGCGTTTTGCTAGAGCACTTATATATATATAAGAATATAATTCCATTAACCAATATTTCACTCTAGTCTCATAAATGCACTCATAAAGTATTTAACATTTTATCAATATTTAACAAATAGGTATGCATTTAGTGGTACTTTTTAACTAGTTTGAAATGTTTATCCTTTCATTATAGAATTCCATTGAATGTCCATTAGTAGTGAATTATTTATTAGCGAACGTGTTTCTTGTTAACATACGTTTCCTCGAAAAACTGTTCTAAATATTATATTATTATATTGTTTTTAAATAATGTATACATACTACCTCTATATTGTATACACGCGTATTGCCGTGAGCAGCTCATATTGTTATACGTTTCTTGGACTATTGTATGATAACGCTTTTCTTACTAATTTTTTATTAAATTTCGACAGTGTATATATATATTATAAGGAACTAAATGATAAAAACACAACATCAAGAGAGGAAAAACATAAGGATACTGGGAGTAGAATTCGATTGACATTCAGATGTTAAAATATCGATAGATGACGAAGGAGATAATAATGTATATCGTTTGTATGTATATGTAACGAGTTAAGTAGAAAACTGGGATTTTTTTTAATATGTTTTATGAAACTATATTTTTATGCTATTATTGTACATATGAGGCACTTAAACGAAATTATTATGTTAAGTGCGTAATAAGTTAACATTTTTAAATCCGTCACTTTATTTTTTAACGAGTATTTACTATTTGGTTTCGTTACATGCAAATAAAAAGACGCACCTATGTGGTGATAATATTTGAAAGTATAAAATACGTGGGCTTGAAAAGTATGAATAGTCGGCGGAGGTAGTTTTGTTGTACAGTTTGGAGGAGAGGGGATGTCGGTGAGAGAGCTAACATATTCGGGTAAACGACTGGGACGTGGAAACCGATGGTGGCGATATACAGATCGCCAGGCTCGTGGGTGGCGGTGATCGCGCCGTGGGATGGCGGGGATCGCGCCGTAGGGTGACGGTGGAACGAGGAAAAGAACCAGCTATCATTTAAAGATGGCAGCACTGTTAATGGTATTCCGGGGGATAATTTTACCCTCTGTCCGCCAGGGAGGCTGGTCGCAGCCACCGCCGCCGGAGCGTGCTTCTCTATTTTTCACAACCGTCGGCAGTCGACGTTTAAACGCGCTACCAGATCGGTCTGGGTTGGTCGTCGTCATTGTGAAAGTTACGTATTGCCGTCGTCGTGGTCGTGTTTTGTCGTGGTCGTAATTTGTTCGTTATATTTGGTGATTTTTCGTCCGTTGCGTCGATTACATAGTGTATATACCGGTACAACATTTGTAACCATCGTTGCTTTTTCGGTTTATTTTCCTATTTATATAAATCGATGTATATATTTTAGAATTACGCGTTTTTCTATTTCTAAACATTTGTAATATAAATATATTTACTCACGCATGACACATATTATATAATATGTATACGCCTGTCTTTTTTCACTATTATTATTTCCATCTTGCCACCTTCACTGCTGTCGTGTTTACTTCTCTTTCTTGACTTATCACTTAATAGCCTTTTATCTCGAGTACTTAGTTTTCTTCATCTCAATCGTCGTAAACACTACGCTTTTTCGTGGCGATCAGCAGTGTACTCGAGTATCGGAATTTATGCGTGTGATGAAGTCCAACACGATGTTTACTTAGGTGCTTATTTAACTTTATTATTTGAATGTTTCGAAATTGCTTTTTCTGTCGTTTTATTTACACAGGGAGCGGTAATAATTATTTTTTTTGTGAGTGATAAGGGATACTTACAAACAGTCGTCTGACTTATCCGTTATAGATTAATTATAAATTCTCAATATCATTATAGCTGGAATAGAAAACTGTATTAGTAGTATCTAAATGTGAATGGCATGAATAATATCATCATCCGGCGTTATGTATAGGCAATGTTGCTACATGCGTACATTGTACATACATACGTGAGTGTGAATACTTTGCACAGAACAGCAAATGGTTGACTTGTTTCTGGTATTTTCGTTTCATATTTAACTGTGGAATGTCATCAAATGTAAAGTCACATAGAGTTCCTTGAAGGAAGTTAAACGTGAGAATCCCACTAAATTATGGTCCTTATTTTCAAATAGTTGTACTTTTAAAGAAAGTCAATTTTTGTTCTTGAAAATTGAACTGTAGAAATGAATCATGATCGGACATTTTGTACGTTATATTCGTCATATGGTCTACGCTAAAACTTATTATTTAAACTAATAATTAAAACATAAATATGATAAAAATGTATTTTTGTTCAATATAATTTTGAAACTATTATGTTATATGTGTTATGTAAAATGTCCTGTATTTACTATTTGAAACAGTGAAAGTAGCTAGTATAATGTAAACACCTGTATTACTCCATCACTTAAGAATAATACATTCTTAACCACGTATATATTTTATGTTTAGTCCAATATTTAAATTATTTTCAGTTTATAATTTATTCTGAACAAGGTTATTTTTTTGAATTTTAATAATAAGTGGTTCATTATAATAAAAAATAATAATAAAAAGACAATTTTAAGTTTTTTTACATCGTTAAACTTTTAAAGTTACAAATAGATTGTCAAAAACTATTCTTTAGTAGTAAAATACTAGTTAATTCATTTTTATTTAAAAAGTCACAAATAATTTGGTATTGCAACTGTATAAATATAAACTATAATAGTTCATAATTATTATCAGTCACTCGTGTAACCAAAATAATTCAAAATAATTGTTTTTTGTTTAAAATTAAGTTTAATAGAATTATTTGTTCGCTTTATTAGATTGAACAAATGTATTAGAAATTATAATTTATAATTTTATAATGATTATTTGATTTAAAATATTTAAAATTTTAAATGTAAAGTATAACTAGATAACTCTGAAGATTATAAAATTGTTTATAATAATTAGCGTGATTTTAACATTATAGAAAAGGAGTACTTTTTATTCTGAATGATTATAATATACCTATTATTCGCATAAATTGTTAGCAAATGTTGTCATACACTCGACGGGTAATTTCAATCGCCACCCGAGAGCAAACGATTTCGCGCATTGAAAAATCTTTGTATTTTAAGCGCGGCTTTACATTCTTTTGTTAAATTCTCCTAAATATTTTTGAAGTATACATCCCCAGTATGTTGTTGTGTTTAAACATTTAAATAAACTTCTGACAAATTTCTGAATGTTCATTACGACAATTTGTTATTGTTGATATTCAAGTGACATTTTATAAGCTTAAATAGTACTTTTGATTTAAGTTTTTTAAATTTCTATTTTGGGCTAAAATAATGGATTAAATTAGTCAAACTTAAGATTATTTTCTCAATAAATAATTGTATTATAGTGATACCTAATATGATTTGATTGAGTAGCATTAAAACATCAACAATGACAGAGATTATATTAAGTGTTGGCTAATATGTACGATAGGGGTACGATGAAGAATTATTGGAAATTGTGTTTCTTAAATAGTGAGTAAAACTTATTTTTCTTTTTGGTTGTCTGTGCGGGATATCTATTTACATGCTTGGAATTAAAGTCACTCCGACGTAAGTATTGTCTAGAAAAAGAAATAACTGTGTTAAGTCATATTAATTTATTTTGGGATCTCTTCCTAAGAGACATTTTTCGATGAAATCATGCAGGAGTTTGAATGTTTAAATGTTGATTGATTATTTTTATTGAGAAAGTAAATTATGTGGTTGGATCGTTAGTACACCAAATTAATATTTATTTTGTTTTTGTATTGATAGAATTTAAGTCGTGCATTTTGACATAATATATCTGGATTACATTATTATAATATACGTACATCCTACATATTATTATAATAACTTTCTACGTATTTGAAATTTTTCTATTTATTTTATAAATACATATTTATTAAAATTATAGTTAAAGTACTTATTCAATTTGTTAAATTGTAAAAAATATTTGGAAAATAAATAAAATAATTTTATCAATAGGTAGGGTACCTGGTACATTATCATAGTCTCATTAAGTTTTAATTGGACTACAGTTTTATAGTTTATTAGCTATTATAATTGAGAAACATTTTTCATTATACACTTGATTTACAACTTAATTTTGATAATAAAGTCATGTTAAAATTTTAATATAATAATTAAAATTAAGATAATTTTAATTACAATTCAATATAGGCACACTTATTTATAGATTTAAATTGTGTGCTTAAAAAACCTAACAGGATAGGAATGGATACCTATAATTTTCCACTTGTTTCGTTTCGATCACCTTGGAACAGGATAATGGTAATATTATGTTTGAAAACAATTATCTCTTTCAAAAATTGAGCGGAGTTTAAAAAAAGTGTTTGCATAAATTACTTCTTAAATTTTCGACAGTTACCGGTAGATTTTCCTTTCCATACTCTTGGATGACTAATTTAATATCCTTGAAAATAATATTGATTTTATTCCTGGTTCAATACCTGCTAATATTTATATACACGTAAATTATATAGGTACCTACTTTTTCCATTTGTACGAAAAATACTTTGAAAATTATTCTTTATTTTTTCCTAATCATTATTCCAATATTCCCAATCATTTACATCATGATCGTAGGAAATCGAATTATTACATTTCTTATAACATTGTTGGTATCATTTTAGTCAATGTTCCTCAGATCAGAGATCAGAGAGTTTTTATTTCGTCAGGCTTATTATTTGAAAAAGAAAACAGTTATAAATAATAAAATTTTACACATATTTGGCTTCGTGAAACGTAACTTTTCGGAATTTTCTAATCCAATGTGTCTTAAAGTCTTCTATTTCACCCTCGTTCAGTCTATTCTAGAATATGGTTCTACTACTTGGTCTATGTACCATATAACTGAAAGTATTCAATGACGTTTTTACATTTGCTAGAATTTAAACTCTTAAATGTTGACACTGATCTTAATTAAATTGCATATACATTTAAAATTGATAGGCAAAGATACTTAAGATTATTCTTTTTAAAGTCATGTCCGTTCGCTTGCATTCCAATCTTCTGCTATATGATCCTTCCTTACGTAAAATTACATGTTACTATAGCTTCGATAAGTATGTTTAATGGCTTCTAACACTGTAAATAATGTTGATATAGGTAATTTAAGATTCTTTTCCAATTAAAAGTGTATTAAAACAATAGGTAATTATGATTAATTGTAAGACTTCTTCATCAATTGTTGTAATTTTATTTACTTTTTATCGTATAATCGATATTATTAATACATTATACTATGTTATGTACCCTAGCTCCAGGGCGTAAATAAATTCCCATTAATCCAATACATTTTTTGTGGTATAAACTTCAAAACTGTTGAAAGTCTCCATAAAGCCATTATATTCATAAATATATTTATTTAGGTACATTTATTATTTATTTAATTAAAAATTTTAAGGCATTAAACAAATTCGAAGAATATACTTTTTTAATACAATTATATTATTTTTTATTTTGTTACCGGGCAGTCAAAACACTTTTTGGGGTATTAAAACTCAGATTAAAAATGGTCTAAAAGTTTTATATAATGCTTTTATTGATTGAACAGCGCGGAGACAGATGGTTTGAGTGTAGACAGATAATTTAAGTTATTCGTATTTTCAAAATTCTCATTTAACTTTTTGAGACAATTTTAAACTATAATAAACAATTGTAATTGTAAATTCATTTTCCATGTCAAATTGAACAACATTAAGGGTCCCGGTGCCAGTTGAAAATAAAATTTTATATTTTAGTTGTCACCTCAATTACAAGACTTTTCCACTAATCTACTACCTGATACATATTTAGTTTGATAGGGTGTATTATATCGAAAAAAATACTTTACGGTAATAACTTTAAAGTTTTGTAGAATTGTCGGATTTTGATGACTATTTTTTTTATCTGAAAGAAGAAGACTTCCTACAACCCGCATCGATCTCCGATTTTGTATTTTATTTCAAATAATTGTATATAAAAAAATGTTTTTTATCTTGTATTTGTTTAGACATGTAATAAAGTTTGAGAATAAAATATTGAAAAAACAAAGATCGATGCGGGCTGTTGAATATTTCCCCCCATCAATTAAAAAAAAATTATGAAATTTGGTTGATTCTACAAGGTGGTATCGTTATTCCCGCAGAGTGTATTTTTGAGGACAAAATGGCATCGGCTCTGGGCGCTTTAAAGGAATATTAGAAGATTAAAATCTGGGTGTATAATATTATTCGTAACATCGTCAAGTATTGTAAAAAAAACATAATATTGAAAACATTGACATTTTATTAAAACTATTATGAATTTATTATTTACGTGTTTTTTTTTTTTTAATCATATTATTCCTACTATGGTTCTATAAATCATATTTGTGTTTGGAATTATGTAATTCGTATAAACTTTAATAAAAATAAAAATAAATCAATTTAAGTTGGCAACATTGTTTGTTTTTTTTTAAAAGTGCTAACAACTTATCTAGAATCGTTTTCAGATGATGATAGTGATCGATTTTAAATTGTGTGTAATAGAATATTTCACACAGATCCGTTTCTGTGTAGATCGTGAGATGCGGTGAGGCTACAACTTTATATTTTAAATACGGATATAATTATTTACATGGATATATTTTGTAATGTATTGATATATGATATGTTATTGTATTGTGTTATATATAGGTACTGTATATTCATACAATACTGAAAGTGCCTATCTATTATTATGTACCAATTTATCTATTTGATTTTCAGTCCATCACATTTATTTTTTTTAAGTTTCATTACCAAATTGCTATAATTACGAGGCAGTTAATTACAATTTTTTTACATTTTATTGGCTGTTTTTTGGAGAATTATGAAACGTAAATTATTTTTGAAGTAATTGACTATGTAATTGTTCATCGTTATTGTTGTAATTGTGTGCATGTTACGGCAGACTGGCTAGTAGTAAGTTCTCCTAAACTTGTGTTCATCTCGTTCACTAAAACTTATTTTACCATCGTAGTTTAAACATGTAAACTTTTTTGTTTGCTGGTTTGTATTTTATGCGTCAACGGTCGGCACAATATTATATATCTATCTGGGGATTATTATTATTTAACTCTGTTGGTATATTCTAGAAGTAATATCATATAATATTCTAGATACTATTTTCTAAATTTAATTGTTTCTTTAGTCTTAACATTTTTTATTTATTTTGCTTTTTCAGCAAGTTTAATGTCATTTATTATAACAATAATTCTATTTATAATAAAACAGTACCTTATATAAAAAAGTACTATGGAATTTATTTGTGAGTTAATGTTTTTTCCAAGGATAAAACAATTTTTATATTACTATAATAATAGTTTTGTGGTATTCAAATTATTTCTTTATATAAGTTTGTTTACTGATTTAATATGCGTATTGTACGTATTATAATAATATTTGTACATTTGAATTGTAGTATTAAATTATTCTTGTATCATAATTAAGGATAATCGTCTTCATTATGCGAACTATATTATTTTCAAATTGTTGTTTTTCTTTTTTTTTTTTATTAAGAAACTACTTTTCTATATGAAATCAATTTCTATACTAAAAAATACATTCAAATGCATCATTTGATTGTTAAAACAAATCATTTTCTATTTTTGATGGACTTTTACTTAAGTACTTATATAAAATTATTAGTGTATTCATGGTATCCCAGGGACGATAAAAAATTTGTTTATATTAGTTATTTTGTAAAAACTAATGATATTCTATATTCTTTAATATTTACGTATTTTCGTGAATGGTTTTTATTTATTCGTTTTAGAATTATAATTTTAAATATAATATTTTCAACTAAAATATTGAAGATGCCTTTAGCTTACCTAATTTTACAATGAATTATGTAATCCAATTTTAATTAATTATCTTTGTAATTTTAATAAAGTATTTTAATAAATCATTACAATGGAATAATTTAGGTTTGCTTTAAATACTTTAAATTTTGACATGACTAAATGTGTTTCAGTAAAAAAAAATAAATATTTTTGTGACAAATACTGTTTTTCTGTTGGTTGATGTAATTTAAGTTTTTTTTGTTTGGGATATGGCCAAAAAACTTAGACAAAGATTTCTTTTTTAAAAAATAGTTTTTTTTATCTAGAGAAGTACAAAAGAGCAGGTCTCTAAATAAAATTAATTAAATGGTCATAGTATGTTTTAATTACCAAAGACTGTTGGTGTCAGTCGTTTTAATGTTTTATATTATAAGAAAAATTCGCCAGCCAAACGCAACGGATAACGGGTAATTAAATGAAATGTGTCTTTAAATTAGGGCGTCTGTCGAAGCTCATCTTTTATAATACAATTATTGAAACACTCGATGATTCTTCAGATAAATGGATAATAAAAAATATATTTTTACACGTTTATTTATATGGGAACGAAACTCAAATGGAATTTTCATAGTTCACATAATTTTTTTTCTTTTGACGTACTTATTGCTTCATAGTTGTAATTAATGCTTAGTGTGATGTATTCAATTGTGTTGGAGAAAATATTATATCTGTGCACTTCTCTCAAACTCCCCCTGAAACACGTCTAAAAATAATAATTTTACCATTATCAACGTTATCACGTGTACTTGTTCAATTTTCTTTTATGTGCCTTTACTTTATGTGTCTTATTTATTAAGTAGCTATACTATCAAATATACTGAATATATTATACATACACACGTAATACTCAAATAAGTTTTAGGAAATTAAGTTATACCTAAATTATTTTTACATGTGTTTATTTTGTCTTAAGTGCATTAAAACTAAAATTGTTTGTATAATACTAAAATTTCGTTTTATTTTGAAATTATTTGTTTCTTCTACCTATTTTTACGAGGTTTAAGCTGTTTAAAATTATTTACCGAACTTTTCTCTGTCATTGCAGTTCACTTTCAGAATATCTCATATACCATCGTTTATTTTCTTAAGTGGTCACACAAAATCTGTTATTGGTCTAAATATATCTAAATATAAGAAAACTTAATGTACACTACCTAACCATAAATTTCATATTAAACATTTCGAGCTTCAAACTTTCATTAATAATTGGTATTAGTATTACACTATTACCAATGCATGAGTTATTGTTTGGTTAGATCCCACATATTAAACGATTAAAAAATTGCACGATTGAAAAAATATTGTATTTAAATAATAAATACATTTTAGTTAAAATAAAGTTTCAGTAAACGTTAATATGTTTGAATGCTTTGACATTTCTGAAACTTTTTGTAGATTAATGGTTAAAATTAATGGATTTTGTCCTATTCACCTTTTGAAATTATTTGTAGATAACATTATCAATTTATTGATAAATATAATAAAAGGGACGTAGTTGAAATGCTTCTAATGATTGTAAGAAAAGTTTTTTTTAGGATAAAAGAAAAATAAATGACTTAACTTGTAAAAAACAAATTTGTTTTATCTGTTCATGATTAAAGTGGAGTTTCCACCATATAATGTTTCATATTTCATTGTTGTATGATTTTAAAATTTTTTGATTTCTAGTAAAATTAATTTTACACAAATATTAATTAAGTATTATTATATAAATTATAAAATCAGAGCATCAAAACATAAATTATTAGTTGTTTTCTCTATTTACAATTTTTAACTAGTTGATATTGTTTGGAGTGAAGTGTTGCAAATTATCTTAGTATCACTTGTTCATTTTTCAAGTTTTTCTTTTTGTCATCTTATTTTGATTTAGAAGAAAAAGGTTTAGACAATTACTAGATTTATATATTTTGCAGATGGGCCTACGTCTTTGGGCTGCTAATTGAACCAATTACTGTTCTATACGTTAATACAATTTAAATTCATATTATAATGTATATTATACAAAATGCTAATTACTTGAATCTGCAGATTATGTTTCATTTTTGTACAGTATATTATATTCGTATGAAACACGCAATTTTATTAGTAAATTAAAAGACCTTGAGTTAATTTACACATAGATTGAATTGGAAAAGGGTCTTGTAAAGTTTGTTACAAGGCATGTATGGTTTATCAGTTTAAACGCAGGGATCTTTAAGGGAAGGAAATACAAAGTTTTGTGACAAACTTTCTAAAAGTTGCCGACTATAATAATTTCCTATAATAAAAATACATTTCTTGTGAAGAGAAATTTTTTTTTTTGAAACAATCTAATGTTTTCTGCTAAAGAATATATTTTTCTCTATAGCTGCTGATTTCCCGTAACTCGATTTATTTCGACTTTTTTTATTTTGTACGACACCAAAAAGTGACCTTTATAATGTTCAATATTTATTTTATTTACCAACCGATTGCCTTTTATGATCGCTTTCAACATACTTGTATTATCGGATTGAGTATGTTGAATCGCTTTAAGTACTAGCAATTCTGTTGGATCCGTAAAATTATTACTCTGACCGAAATTCAGATATTTCAGGTACCACAAACAATCCCTAGATGTATATGTAGATGCATATTCAAGATGACCCAGCTATAATGGATTATAGGAAACTGTTCAGGATTTGGAAAACAGAATATAATTTATAGTCAATTCTCTTTAATAATTTTATGATATCCGTCAATGTGAAAAATTTTCGTTTTCAAACTAATATCATGTATTCGATTAAAATACACATACTAGGTATTATCTATTAGTTCTTCTTTCGATATAATACAAAATGCATTTATGATTACCAAATTTATTTCTAACTTCTACCAGAAAAAAATTAATACATATAAAATACGATGCTTGGTTGTTTTAGTTTGACTATACTAAGTTCATGAGCAAATCGGTTAAGGTCCATCCACCTGGGAAAATAAAAACAGATTTATACAATACAGATTTTTAATAAAGTCAAGTAAATGAGTGCACAATTTATTCAAATGGTCATTGTAAAACAATCTGACATGATTGGTGTATTCTTATTTCATAGCTCGATTTTACGGAGAAAAGAATTAGACCCATAAAACTGTGCTTACTAGCAGCCTCTCAACCACCCTTTTTTCTATAAAAATTATCTTCAGACTTAAAATAAGGAAAAACAACCATAATTGTAAAACCCCAATAATAAAGCTCAATATCTTCGTGACTTCTATTTAAACTTAATTTATAATTAATACAAATTCAGTAGTTATAAATTATTTTTTAATAGGTATACCACTATACCTACATAATTTTTTGATGTATTACGGTTATTTCTCTCATGAATAGGTATATAAAATAATATAATTTTGTAGTATTTATATATTAATGTATATCAAATCGGGAATGAAATTCAGATTAACTCGAGAATTTTTCGTTTTACATTTAAAAGTTTGATAAAAACGTTTCACAGTATTATTTTCAAAAGGAAAAAAAGTTAAACATTTGATATAATTTAAATATTTATTTTTTTTGAATTTTTTTATATTTTCATTAAAAAAAATATGTATGTTAGTTTTATTTTAGTCACTTCATTTGAACTACCTGTATGAAAGAGTTAGTTTCAAATATTTCGAATCATATTTTAGAATTTTTCCTTGATTAACGAAGATTTGCGTTGATATTTTCTGTTAAATTATTATCTTATTATATATTCTGTAGTAATTTGTATGTTATATTATAAATGTTAATAGATTAAACAAGTTCATCTAACTTAGTAATAAAATGTCCTGTCCACTGGGAAATAACAATGCATTGTGTCTTCTATTTGGTATTCATGAACCAACACAAAAGCCAATAATTTCGTAGTTTCTTCAGAAGAGGACAGTAATCTAATTTATGAATATTAGTTTATGTATTAAAGTTTATGTTATATTAATAAAATATAAACTTCGTATAAATATATAATTTGTATATTTATACTATTTTTATTAAAGTTTTTATTTTTACCGACTCCGTAATTTTGATTTTTTTTTTTTTTGGGTAAAAATTGGCAGTTTATATTCTATTATAATATAGGATAGTAAAAAAGTAATTTAATTGTCAGTACCTAATTTAAATTTTTAATATAGTTTATTATATTGTAGCAATAATACATCTTTTAAAGTTTCAACAAATTATATTATCTCCATTTATTCAAAACAATAAGCTGAATAAACACTCAGATAAAGTACATGGCATGTATACGAGTACTTTAATAAAAAAATATTAGATATTTCTTTACATAACTTGTTTAACTCCAATATATGATGAGCACCAAAAGTATCTTAATGACAATGTGGAAAATACAAAATAATATTTTTAGTGTATTTATTTCTAAAAGCACAAATATAAATGCAATATAAATCTCAACCGTTGCTGTTATAATTTTCCCATTTATTTATGACTAGTTACTACACTCAATTTATTTTAATATTCGTTGTTATTTTTTTTAACTAAAATTTATATTATGTTTATTGTAACGAATGTTTTAAAATTTAAATTATCATTTGTTAATGATTGAAAACCTTAAAGTTACTAATTATCTAATTATTTTAGTAATGTGTACATTGCCTGAGTTTTTCATAAGACATTAAAAATAATTTTAAATACTTTTATACAAACAAATTGCTTAAATACTCGTATAAAAAACAGAAAGCATTTGTGACATTTAGTTGCACTATTGGATACATGTTAATATTATTTTTGTTATAAATATTTAAAATATTTATAAATAATACTTATTATTATGTCCCTGGAATTTTATCAGTTTATGTAATGCGAGTTTATTACAAAGAGGGTTTATGAAACCCGAATAGTTTGTTAAAAAAAGATAAGTATTCCTAATATTTACAGTACCGTACCGGTGGATTATTGTGTTAGACATTTAAATCTTTTTACACATTCTATATGAATAGGTATTATGGTACTATAAATTAGTATAATACTTAAATATATTTTTTTAACCATATTATATAGTAATAAATTAATAATAAAAAAAAAAATTGTAAAATATACATTACGCACAGTATTCATAGTGCTTTTTTATATAAGGTACTATTTTATTATAAATAGAATATAATATACACACGGCAGCTATAATGATAATTTATATTCATTTATTGTGTATTGTAATATTTTCTATGGTATGGTATGGTATACCGTAAACAATTTTTTATCCATTTTTATTTACCTATTTATATTTTTGGCAATTTAAATTTAGAATTGTACCTATTCATTCATAATACTATTGGCTATTTTATTTTTATAATAAAATCAGAATTTTTTGTCAGCATGCCTGAATTTTAATAGTGCATAAGATGTTTGAGATTACATTCTGTGAGACATTTTATAGTTGTTGGCAAATGGTAGTTGGTCATAGCAAGATGACTTAATCATTACAAAATTCTGTACTTCCAAGAACAATATAATGTGATTAAAATTAATAGTAGATTATTTTTTTGCCTATACAAATGCTATTCTGACTGGCTTTTGTTTTTTCGACTCTTTTATAATAATGATTAATGAGCTTCATTCCTCACACTATACTTGTTTTAATAACTTGACGGTTGCACCACTCATATTTCATGAGTTAGGAATTCTTTAGAAAGTCGCCACCTCTTTTGCCTTTAGTAAATTATGTTTTATTTCCCTCAAAAATAATGAGCAAGCAAATTCAATTTTTCCTCGCTTATCCTTAATATTTTAACTCTCAAATGACATTATTTAAAAATGCCGTTGGTTCTATATACTCGGAATTTCTCGTGTAATAAAAATGTATACAGGAGTTGACGAAATTAATCAATTCATTTTGACATAATAAATTGATCGTTTTTACTTTCTATAGCATACTAAAATTCAATTTTATTATTGATTTGGGTAGTTTTTTTTTATATTTTTTTGTTTTAGTTTCTGGTGGACCAAATAGTGTGAGTTGTAATGAAATATATATGAGTACCTAGTAGATCGAGAGAGTTGATTTTATAAGGTGATCATTAGTTTTGGGTTAACATTTTCAGGTGTAGGTACCTAGTAAACAGAGATATTTTGTTTTACGTTTTATTTTATATGATACCATATTTAAAAATTAATTAAACTATATTGTTTCTTTTACTTCAACACTCAATGCACCAATTAATAATTAAATTCGAGTTTACCATAGACATGTATAAAAAAAATGAGTTTAGCCGTTTATAGGTGTTCACAATGACAATGATTTTTATCTTATCAGTTAATATAACATTTTTCCTTGTTGTGGCGTCTTTTTATTATACTTGATAATGTATCCATTTTTTCTAATTAAATATTTTTTAAATTTACTTTTTGGCATGTTTAGTGAACTAATTAAAATGCAGAATATAAAAAAAATCATGTTCTTAAAATTATTATTATTTGGTGGAGACTATATTTTTCGATGAAAAGATTATTTTATTTATTCACCTCATCTCATCAAAAAAAGTGACAAAGATTAAAGTTTAGAAAAAGTTCTTCTATTGAAGGGGCATGCTGTGTAAAGTTTTAATATCTTATCCTACCCTTTTGCCATTAGAAGCCATAGACATCCGTTCGACACGTTTCGAACCATTGTTATAATATTTCAAATGTGATTTTCTACCTTCAACTCTGAACTTCTATCATTTTCTTCGCGCTACATTATAGTAAAACTGTACGCATAGTGTTTTCCAATTCACTTTGCCATACTGGTCATGGCCTATAAAAATAAACGTTTTTGGATTCATGATCGAAAAGTTCCATTAGAATAAGTCGTGTGCATAACATGAGGATATAGGTTTTTATTTTATAAATAATGCAAAAAAGGGAAACATGCGCCTTTAGTCTGAATCTTGAAAATCGCATCTTAGATTTATGAAAAGAAGAGACACTTGTTGAAGGTAGATCGTTTTATTCACCATTTATATGTAAGCAACCATGACATATATTATTGTGAATTTAAGTGTTGTATGTTGTCTTCCTTTCATGATTACATCATTATCCAGGCTTTAATAAAGATTTACTAATTATGAACAGTACAACTTAGTTATTAATAAAGGTATTTATATTCAATTTTTTTTAACCTACCTTTATTCGTTTTATCTTAATACAGTTTTAACTACACATAATATTAAAAATATACTAAATCATGTAAATATATTATATATAATTATTATAATATTATATCTATATATTCAATAAATATTTTTATACACATTAGACATAATTTGAAAATCTTAACCAATAATATATAATAATAATATTGTATATTTTATATAATAACATTATATTATACAGCTATCTTTTTCGTATAATTTAAAAATGTGGTTTTCAATATTGTATAATTTAATAGTTTCAAAATGTTGAATTTAATTAAAAATATGTACCTATATTTTGGGTGTTAAATTAAGTTAAAATCAAGATGCTTATTGAAATTACATTTATGAAGGTTAAAACTTTGTGATGAACCCGATATATTCATTGGGATCCGTTTAATTTAGATAAAAGCTATTGGTATGTAATAAACACAATGTTTATTATGTTTATACATTATTTAATATATATATCAAATACTAACACTTTAAATATATATATGACAATCCTTTGAATGAATGTATTTGGTAATTTGTAAATGTTTCGGATGTGAACGAATAACTGTAGACATATTGATTCAGTGATTACTTATACTATCGTAGGTTCTAAGTAATTGGTTCGCGTATTGGTAGCTAAAGTTTTTTGAAAGTTGATGAACCGTACACAAACTTACAATGAGCCTGCCGAAATCGAAATTATGGATAAGATTATTTCCAATTCGTGAACGTGTGGTAAATGGTTTCAAATAAAATTTAATTGTTTGGAACTCGAATTAATGGGACTGTTAATATGGCACATTGATATATATTGTAGATAATAATAATTAATATTTATCAAAGTATTTGTGTACTATACTCGTGTGCTATTTGTTTTTTCTTGTTATTAGACTTTTTAGAAAAAATCTAGTTATAATAAATAGTTATATTATTATATAGTTTCTAGTAGATACTTATCTAACTCAATGATGTTTCAGATATTTGTAGAAAATTCAAACTTTTTTACTATTCTCTGTCACAGTGTAGCCCCTAAATACGGATTTGTTTAGGATTTTTTTTATTGACATTTCATTGTTGTAATTGTTCTAAATGTCTTATATACCGATGCGTACTTATGTTATAACGTTTGTAGTGTGTAATATACAATCTATTCGTATATTGTGTTTTTAAACGATTCAAAAATAATAATATAGGTTTTTTTAAAGATGTGCAGTCTGTACAAGACTGTAGCAATTATCGGACACGCGGGCGACTGTTTGTATAGTACGGGAAACCCACCCCCGACCTTACCCAACCTGGACCGTGTCGGCCGCCTGGTTGCGATAACGACGGCCGAGATCGAACGAAACAAAAAATCGGTTTCCGCGACGCCTCGGCCATCCGCGGCGGTTTGTTGGCCGTCCAGGTTGTAGGAGGGAAGGGGTTGCGTAGAAGATAGCAATTTTGATTCAAATCTAATCGCGTGCGCGCAATCTGTACGTAGCTGCAGGTGTCGCGTGGGTGTTAAACACGGGTGTCCGTCACGCGAAAAACACATGCGTTTTTCTTTTTCTCTCACCTCTATAGCTACAATTGGTGGGTCTTTGTATTTTTTTCGCAGGTGTCGTCGTCTTCTTTGTCGTATAGTGCGCTGGAACGACTATTTATAATAATAATATACTATAACGATCGCTCTAGTTTAAGTATCGTAACGTCAAGGGTGGACGAATGACCTCCGTCGAAACCAAATTCAAACCAACAAACACACTCCATTAAATATCATAATACAATATTGTATATTGTTATACATGTTTTAAATAATTTTCGCCGATCGATTTTCTACGGTTAAACACGGTAGGACGACTGTCATTCGAATGACATTGCAACTTCCGTCGTCGTCGCCGTCGCCGCCGCCGCTGCCGCTGACGACGGTGTGCTGATGGAGTCGCTGGAGCGGTGGATGCGGGTGGGCGGCAGCAGGACGCCGAGTAACGTGGTCGGCGAGGTGGTGGCCGGCGTGGGAGGAGGCGCGGCGGCCGCCGTCGGCCAGGCGCCAACGCTGGTCTCTGCCGCCGCCGCCGCAGCCGCAGCAGCAGCCGCCGCCTCTGCCGCCACACAGCCGACGCCCGGTGTCGCGGCGCTCGTCCGAAAGGGCCGGCGCCATCTGAGCGCCACTTTCTGCCTGGCCGGCGACACCATGGAGGGAATCATACAATGCCTGGTCTTCCTCAAGGCATTTTCGGTACGTTTTTTTCTCTAAAAATTTCTGTTAACCTGCATCGCTGACGAATGATGATTGATAAATCACGTGTTTCGGTGTAAAAAACCGATTACGTCCGTATGTCATAATATTATTATTATAGTGACATCGAATTTTCAGTGGCAACATGCATCAATCCTACAAGACATATTGGTATCAGATAGTGCAAGTGTAGCGGTTTTGGTACATACAAAAACATATTTTGCCCGATATTATAAAATTTTAGGTTTTGTAGAATTAAAATTATAATTTTCTTGGAAGGGAATATGTGAACATTATATAAACGCGGTAAACAAGTATTGTATATTTAATGAATTTACCCAGTTGAAACGAATAATACATTTGACACGAAGTTGTTTAGAAAAAAATCGTGCAAATGTAATAAGTACCTAGTATTGTAAATTCGTAATATATTTAAAATCGATTTTTTAAACTCGAGTGGTACGTACAATAATTATTATAAATCCTTCAAAATATAAGTTCTAAGCTACAAAATGCATATTATACAGAAACAATTAAATTTCGAACCGTGTTTTTTTTATGTGTTGTTTCAAAAAATATATTTTAATGCAAACATTATTAAATTTCTTTCACTCGGCGTTATAGGTAGGCTATTTAGCTACATTTCTGTTATGAGTTCATTTCGCCGGTATCTCAATGAATGTGAACCATAGATATCTTAAGACTGGATAGGACATTGGGCTTATCGACTGAGACTAAAGTGATACAATTTTTGAGGTTATAAGAGTTCCTTAATTATTGATATATGTAAACACGATTTAAAAAAACAAAAACAAATAATAAAATCATGAATATGAAATAACAATTTAATTTTTTAATTATAATTTATAGCATATTATAATTTAATAATCATAATAATTATTATAATTTTGTTACCTAACCTTAAAAAGCACTGTTATTGTCTATCTTTCTCGTAGATATTGAACTTCCTTTCTTCCCCAAAAAAAGACCGCAACCTCTTACGAAGCCAGTATAGGCGTGTCCTATCAATTCTTATAATATCTATGATGTGAACTATAAACAAAATTGAATGAAAACATTAATTAAAAAAATATAGGTAACAAGAAGTTTGAGTTGGCTAATTTTGAACGCCGATGCAAAAAACTACATAAATATTGATTATTTATTATTTTATTATTTCGTAGTATAAATGTGTTTGTTAATTATTAGATAGGTACTATTGTTTTCGTTACAGGTCATTACTGCACATACCTAATCTTTGTAAAGCCAATTCTTTATTTAATAACAATATATCCTTTGTAATTAATATAATAATGTGTTTACAGTTTACATCTATTTTTATGTCATCATCATTTTTATTAAATTAAATAGTACATTTCTATTCTTACTTCGAAAATTATAACTGTAAATAGTACCGAGGTTTTTACTTTTTACGTCTTTATGAGGTTTAAGTACAAAAAGGGTCTAAACAATTAATGTGTTGTATCATGTCCAAAGGGCTTAGAGGGTTAAGGTCTTAAAAATGTCCGCAATGAAAAAGGTTACAGAATGACCTTTTTGCACGTGACCAAACTGAATGTCAAACACAACTTAAACTACAATCATATTTAATTGTATATTTATAATAATATATAAAAACCCAAGTATAATACTATAATTTGTGCTGGATCGGGGAAAAATATTTATTTATTAAATTGATGATGGTCTTAATAAAAATCTGACAAACAAAAGATATCATTTTCATGTGTTTATTTGAGAATGATACAAGTTTATTTCAACTTTCAAAGGGTTCTACTCGATTTAGTAAAAATAAACTGCATCGAATGCATAAAGTGATAATGACGTCACATGCATTTATCATAGAATTTGCTTACTCAATATATTTTATAATTGCGTCGACACTGAAATTGATCTATATAAATCTCTTGTGATGTTTTGACGCATTCGATTTATGTTGCTGCTTCATTCGATTTATATTTAGGAAAACGCATTTAGCGTAACAATAATTAATGAATAATTCTTTTTATGTTGCCGTATTCAAGAACATAAAAAAAACAAAATAGAATTTATTAGTAATTCTTAGATTATTGGTTTGCTATCTATTGTACTTATACTAAGAAACAATGTTGAAGGTTTTAATTTGACTATAAAATAATATACAAGTTTTTAAACCTATCTGATAAAATTGTATTATTTTGGCTAATGAAAGAGGATAAGATACATGTTTTTAACCTAATTATAATATGCATAAGTAGCTCAATAAAATGTGAGAAACTAGTCTATAATTGTACTTTTGTAATAATTTAACTTACTCTTTATGTAAGTATGTACAATTCGCTTTAATATACTTATGATTTAATAACTTTAGACTGTAATATCGTATGATATGTAACTGTAACAAATATAAACTAGATTCTAGAACCTTGTTATTGTAAAATAAATAGATATAATAAATATTAATAATACAATTATTTAAAAAAATAATTATTTTTTGGATTATTATTATTATTATTATTATATAATGTTTCTGTTTAATAATAATAACATTTTTCAATAACAGTTATGTTACAAAATATTTAATCTGAGTACCTTGAGACAATTTATAATAAATATAAATATATAATTTGATACTTACAATCCTTATATATAGTATATTTATAATAAATACAATCATATTTACCTGCTAATCATTTTATTAATTCTCGTTTTTTTGTAGATATATTTTATGTTTAGGTAGGCAAATAATTGTATTGGAACTATGTATTATTTTATAATGTAGTTTTTATGTTATTTCTAACCAATACAATTTTAAACAAATTAATTAATTTTAATCTAGTATAATAAAGTTGAAACTGAATTTGAATTCCCGATATATAGTGCTTTGACATTTGAAATTTTAGACATGATTAATTAATTCCATTATGTTAATTGAGAAATGTGAAAACTGCCAGTTGGTTGGAAATTATAGAACGATACATAAACGTGGCAGCAAAATATTCCTATTGGGTACTTACTGGGTAGTTGATTTCTGGTATTTTTATTTTATATTAAATATTCATTAATTGTTATGACAATTCAATTATCGCTGCTTTGTTATCTTGTCGCGTACATATAGTTATAAGTGGAATGGGATTAGACAATTAATTTTTGTTTTGGGTAGTTTTATATTATTGTCATTTAATGATGATTGAATATATTTATAAATTTGTAAATTTATAAATGGACGATAGTAATTCAAAAATCTGTATACCTAGTATTTTAAAATTGATGTTATGATTTATTTAAAACATTTTAATATAATTTTCTTTTAGTGGTAGTCTAAATATTAAATTAAGAATAGATTGTCTTAATGCATACATATTACATATTATATTCAACGACTTAAATTAGCCTTCTATTTATGGACAATATTAATCGATGTATTTAATTTGATATTATTTTAAAAGTTTATAATTAAAGTCGAGAGGTGTATATTTGCTTAATATAAATAATTTATATAATCTACAGTTAAACGACATAAATGTTTCAAAGTAAGTTATGAACTTCAAAATTGAGTCCCGTTAATTAGTCTATCTCACTGATGCGTTCTTTCTTAATTTAAGGGTACATTTCGTGCTGCTCTTTAACCACTTTACTAAAACTTTGAAACTATAATGTATAAAAACCTCAAACACAGATAGTAATTTTCGTGCTCATTTTTAATTTATTTTAAATAACTACGGTGATGTTAAAGTTGCTAAGTTTATGTGCTTCTGATAATTATGAAATTAATTAACTTTTCTTTTCTTGTTAGTTCAACTACTTAACCTTTTGTTGTCATTGATTTCAAAAAGTTTTGGTTTTTTTTTCAAATCACATTTCATATTGTACGATTAACATAATTTGATAATTGTTGACATTATTGTTTTACGATGTTTTGAAGACTACCTCAGTTCTCTGTTAGTTACTTCAGCAAAGAATGGGAGTATAGAGTAGATTTGATGAATACCGTTTCCAGTTCCATAACTAATACAATACCATATAGTGTGTACTGTGTATGTATTCATATATATATTTAATATTTGTACATACATTGCGTATTTATATACAAATATATTATATATATTTATATATGTAGGTACATAGGAAAGCGATGACTCTATGTGGAAATGGCAACTGCGTTGACCGGAAAAGCAACGCAACTTTGTGATTCCACCTCCTCTCTTTGCCTCGACCAATCCGCACTTTACGCAGCGGACACCGATTTACTGGTCATTCAACTATTTCCCCTTTTCCTCTCTTTCAACAAGACAATGGGTCGCTATAATAATTTATGACTTGTGTGTTTTTGTGACAGCTTCAAAATTTCCATGTGGTTTTTCACGGTCCAATACGTATTTAGTTCTTGCACACAAATTGTCACTATTACGTGTATATTGTTAAAATATAATTTGTTTAGTTTCTGCAGCAAATGAAAAATAATTTTAAAACTGAAAGTCTTTGCTGTATAATAATTATTACACTTAAGATAACATCCAATATTCTTTTATATTGATACTTAAATAAAAAATAAATAAATATGATTAGTAATTGTAAACAAAGTGTATTGTATTGCTCAAGATGAAAACCAACTTTTTAATGTGTATGTTACGCAATTGATTTTGTAAGCTGGCTATTGTCGATTTACGGATTAACGGTAGCTTTAAAATCATGGATACAAAACTTGTTTATTTTACCATAGCTTTTATTTTTTTATAAAAATATGTACTTCATAGTTTGTTACACATGGTGGAAAGATGATAGTTATAATCTATGGACATTTAAAATTTAAATTAAAAATACATCAAATACATTGAACATGATTTTAAAATGTCGAGAATATAATTTTTATTTCATAGGACAATATTACTTTTAATTTATATAACTACTGAATTTTCTCTGCTATTTTATTGATATGCGTAAAGAAATTTTAGTAAATGTTTTACAAAAAAATATTAAGGAAATAGGTAGACATTTTTAAAGAAACCTATCTTATTTTATTTTTTAAACTAAATCTTATATAGCCTAGTTTTATTTGTTTTTTATTTTCAACACCGTTTGTATAATTTATACATTTGTTTAATGAATTTCGTTGTTTGGATTACTTATTATGATATTGTGAAATAGTGTATAAATGTTGCGTAAATCATTGTTGTTTTTCATACGAAGAGCAAGTCATTAACTTCTCGATCGGTATAATTTTCTATTATACCGGTGAGGATGTTTAGTTACCGGCCAGAGGGCCACATGCGGGTTACGTGTAAAATATTACGCGGGGTGTAAGGTTAATGAATATCCCTTTTTAACCCTTAAAACTGTTGTTAAATTTCTCGTAAACGCGCACTTTGATAATGGCCGTGCGATGGTACTTAAGATTGATGAAGCTATTACCTAGTGCCGATATTCAAGCAGAACCATTGTTATAGTTTCTTAAAATATAATTTTTCCATTTACAATATTTCTGGTTTGTATTATATCTTCGTATCATATATTATTATATTATTTTACATTGCTTATTTCTTAATAAGTTGTAATAAGAATCGCCGTATTTGTGAATGTGTTATAATCAATATAATTGATCGAATAGTAAAATATAATATAATATTCATATTATGTAGGTATTCCTAGTTATCAACAAAATTATGGAATAGTAATTTATTTTGTAAACAATGATTTAAAAGTAAGAAATAAAAAAAAATGGATTTTTTTTTCACTAAAATTTGTTTTATGGTAGATTTTTTATATTTTATGTTCCCGGAGGTGTAATAATGTAGTATTTCCTGCATATTTTCAACAAAATAATATATTTCAATGCTTCGGTACATAAAAATGTATATATATTTTTAATATTGTAAAAATTGTACATCTGGATACAAAATATTTGAAGTTATGCTTACTACCTATATTCACCTATATGAAATTAAATTAGAAATAATAATAATAATTATATCAGCACAATAACAAAAGTTATTATTATTTCTTTTCGCATAAATATACTGATATAATATCACTGTATAGACGACATTTTATAGTTACAGGATTACAGCCACATACTTGTTTGAAAGTACATAATATAATACACTCCTGTTTAAAATGTTTACTCCTTCCATTTTTTTTTATATAATTGTGGACCAAATAGATGACATAAAATATTTCAACAAACAATATTATATTATATTTTTTATTTTTTTAAAAGGAAAAATGGCCAGATAGATATTCAATTAAATAATAGCTGTCTGTCTCACTGTAATGACGCCAAGAATTAATTGCTATGCTTTTAAAGTGGTTAAAATTATTTTTGCCGTTTATGTTTTATAGTTTTTAAAAACTACTTATATACCTATACACAATAATATACATTTTAATTCCGTAAAATAGCAACAATTAGCGGCTATTACCTTATTTGTAATTATTTTTTATTAGAGTATAATATTACTTTGATAAAATAATGAAATTATAAATGTAAGGTATGAAAAAAAACTTTTTCGACATTACTTTATCGTTAAAATTAATAATTCATAAACAATAATTATGTAAACAAAACGTTATAATGTAGCCTAAATTAGAAGATACAGTGACATGATGCGTGGGTGGTGGGTACTTATATTATTATACGTTGCTTGACTCCTCATACCATATTGCTATGTTGTGAACCTATTGTAAATACGAAGTCAATAATAATAACCAATGCATTTACAAACTTAATCAAAGCACAATTATATTTAGGGTTTTTCGTTTTTCAAAGTGCTTATAAATAAATAAGAAACCAAAAGATGTTTTAAATGTACCAAGAATGTTAATTTTTAATGTTATATAAAAAAAAAGGGGAGATAAGTGGATGTCGCTCTGCTGTACAGTAGGTTACAAGTGGGTTAATGTAATGGATGGTGTTAAATTTGAATTCAATGATATAATATCATTGTATAAGAAAAACGATTCTGAGCGAAAACGGTCAGTCAGCCTATGATATTATCAAGTATATTTGATGATATTATTGTGAATAAAGTAATTTATATATAACCTATTACGTGGAGCCTTGTCTTAAATTTTCAATCCTTAGCCATAAAAGTTAAACATTTTATACATTTTCAACTACAAAATAATTAATAAATTATAAATTTGATAAATGTTGTCGAAATTTGAACTTTAAATACTTATAAAAAAAAATTGTGCCTATGTATTTTTAATATTTTTCAACTGCTATTAGAAAGATATATCAGGAGCTTTATATAAAATTTTCACGCTTTTTTACCCAACAAATAAAATTTTATTGATATTTATAGAAAAAAAAACTAAAAAAATTGAAAACTGACAATGTCCGTAAACAGCTCAAAAAGAGTCAAAATATTTTCAAAATTTTATCGTGTATAGAAAATGCTAATATAAACATTCAGTCAAATTTGCATGTCCTTACGGTCATTTGTTTTAGAGTTACACCAAAATCAAAATCGATTTTCTCGAAAACAGATTTTGCGTAAAAATTCTCGTTTTTCCTTAATTTTTCTTTTGTTTTTCACGTCGTTTTTGAAAACTACTGGGAAATTTTTACTTTTGACCCCCCAAAGTAATAAAAAAAAAATCAAAAAAAAAACACACATCATTGTAAAATCAATACATTAATCGCTTCGCTCAGAATCTAATAAATAGATATTGCAATTATAATTATTATATTTAGTACCTAGCTTCAAATAAATAACTACATTTGACTTTGTTTCACAACTTGTGTTATATTTTATGTTTTGTCCATAGAGAATATTGTTGATAAGTTTTACGGTTGGAATTGTGAGGGTTAAAACTATATAAACATTTTAGCGGGATTTTCGGAGTTGTTAGTTAGTTTAGAAATGTATAAGTTGTTATCTATATTATATTAGTACTATGAAAGCAAATTACACCATTTTAAATTACTTAACTTCTACCAAAATCATAAACCAAGAGTTAATAATTTGATCCTTCCAAACCACTTACGGCCTATGTGTACCTACCTTGTTTAAATTGAGTACAACAATCTGTTTTGTAAATTTCGGCATCACACATTAAATAGAAGAAATTCAGTGAGTCATAAAAAAATAATTGTTAGTGGAAATGTAAAAACTCTGTATAATATTGTTAACAAAACATTTTTTTAAAATGTATGATTAATATTTTTATAAATATAAGAATTAAATGACAATAGTGTAGTAATTATTGTTCTTTTTTTTTCAAAAGAAGTAAAATGTAATTTGTAAGAACATCACAAATAGTGTTCAAATTTCTTAGTGTTCATACTATTGATATATAGAGTGTGGTATCGTATGTGTTCATATGTTCTGGTTGTCAATGATTTGCTTTTGAAATTATGATAATTATATAATAATTTATCTATTGTTCATATAGATACCTATTTAAGTAATTTAATTTGACTTAAAGGAATAATGATAATCCATGCAACTTTCCGTTATTATTGTTATTTATAATATAATAAATCTAGGTATAGATATATTATTTTAGTTAAAAATAGTAAATATGTTTTAACCTAAATCTTAAAATAAATTTAAAGCATTCGTCTGTATAAATATACCAATGTCAGAAATAATAAAATTATTCCTCTTTTTTATTAGCGCATACACAAATCGGACGAAGGCATTGTTGATGGGTCGTTACTTTCTGTTTCTTTACACACAATCCTAATCACTTACCTTTAATGAAGTTTACCATTAGCATACAATTGTTTCTGTACAAAAGATTTCGCTTTGATCTTGTCACGTACGACTTGGTAGTGCGTTTTGCCGACAAATCAATACAGCTAGATGGCCAATGTTTACTAGTCGATTCGTTAATGTTTTTTATGCTTGCATTTCTTTTTAAATTATATTGTTTGTGAAATATAGTATAACGAATTATATATTTTAAAATTTGCACATCGATGCATCAGCATTGCATACGTATATTAAACTAATTGTAATTTATGGCATTCGAGTTTAATATCGTAAATAATTTTTAAGAGTCTTTGGGTTCTTAAGTTCTTTTTTGTTCTGATTTGAAACGTCATCATTGTTCCTGATTTTAGATCAACTATGCGATATTTTGGAGAAGTCTTACTCTAATATCACATTTCTGTAAAATCTTATGCAGGAAGCATAAGTAGTTGCGGATTAAAGTATTTTTCAAAGTGTAAACACTTACATCGATTTAGTACTTATACCTACCTACGTGTAGACGAAACTTTTGTACGTGTTTTTTGATATAAAATGCAACTGAAAAAAAATCTAACTTTTAATCACTTCTATACTACATTCGTGTGTCATCCTTGATACTTCCCGATAGCAATTAATTCCGACAAATGCGGGGTTTATTTATTTAAAGTTACTGTTTGCGAATGAGTACAATGTGATGGTAAACTTTATTCAAGTATAGTGGTGTATTTCCATTTTCACAGAATAAATATTTAGCCAAAAGACTAGTGTAATATTTCGTTTCATTCACTCGACTGATTCCAATATAGGACCTCGGACATCATTCATTATTATTTACTTATAGTATTTGGTCAGATTGCAATTATATATTCCTATAAGAATTGTTTAGTAATAATATGATATCGCGTGGTATAATAGATTGGTTCTTAATTGATTTAATTTTAAAATATTATATTTATGTTTCAAAAAATAAATAATATGGTGTACTATTGAAATATGTTGTAGGTACTCATGAATAATAAGATATCTTTACTCTTTGTGGTTGTACTTGCTATATAATTGGTACATTTATAGAAATAATTTATACATTTTAAATTATTCATTTCATAAGTTGGGTAGTAAGTCGATTCCATATCAAGATATTAATAATTGACAAATATAAATACTATTAATAATTAATGTATTTTAATTGTTTTGTATTGTATTAAGCTTTTGAAGATTATTGTTTCCCATTAATAATTTAATATGTAAAAAAAATTATAGTTATGAAAATGTATGTATTGAAAAACAAAAGAAAATTCAATGATTTTAATAAATATTTTATTACTAAAGTGAACTTAATTTATTGAACTGCCGCTATTTCTTTAAATATATACCACTTTATATATCTAAATTTCTGTTATTGTTGTTCAGTATTTACAAACATAAGTTATAGTAAATTACGTTATATCGGAGTATAACGTTATTCACCAGTCATCATTACCGTAATTTATAGGATATGGTTATTATCGTAATTTTTTAGTGAATCATTATCACATTAATAGCTGTATGAAATGGGAAATGTTGATAATAGCAAAATACGTACGGGATATTTATGAATTAATATTATACAGTTTGTCAAATGAAAAACATTCCATGAATGAATGAGACAGGTTCAGGTAAACCCGCTAATTAAGATAGATTAAGAATAGACAACCAAAAAGTTGTGATGTTGGAGTTGGAGTATAGTTGGCAGAACATTAAATTACAATTGGGTAGTGCTCAGATTTATTGGACAGTTTTGTTGAACTTCATTTTCGTTGGAAACGAAAAGAACATTTTTCTTTAGAAACTTATAGGTTGTGAAAATTTTTCTCGGACACAAATTTCGTTCTCGATTTATTGCATTCTATTGGAGCACTCTCCAATGTCGTTGGAGTTATTTTAACAAATTACAATTTTTGCGATTCACCTCAACAATATAACATAACTTTGAAATAAGTTGGTCTTGGAGGAGGCCAACTTAAGGACGATGTGATTATCTAGTCCATATTGTTTATATCTCGATAATTACCTATTTGTATTTGGCCATTTACGTTAATGACCGGTGAATAACTTTATTTTCCGAGTAACGAAATTTACTGTAGTATAATATAAATATATATATAGACTTCTAGATTCTATATAAATTCGTATACCTAATCTGTAGACAATATCATTAGTCGTTAAACGCCTTTAAATGATTTTTATAAACGTTCCTTTTACGGTATAATTTTTCTCCCAAGAGCTCTTCATAAATCCATTATTATTATTTTTTTGTTTTTTGTTTTATGACAGCGAGTTTCTTTTCCAAGTATCTACTCGTATATGTGTATTGTATGCATGTGAGATCTGTAGTAGTGGTTATAACTGTGTTCGGTTTAATACTTTTTTCCCTTCTTATACTCGCAAACAATAGTTACAATACAAAAGCGAACATAATTGCTTTGCCGGAAGAATATAACGTAAAAGTAAAACCTGTCTACAATTGAAACGTTAGTGTCGAGACGAGAATTCCTTATACCAAGTAGGTTATATTGGCTAATTTAATAAACATGAAAAATTCAAATTCTAAAAATAATGGGTTTGTTTTAATATATAAAATATTTATTTTTATATTTTTAACATTTATTAATAATTTTTTTCTCACATTTACAAAATGTATATAAGATTTTTAATTTTCGACTAAATAAACCTTACGATGCCTAGATATTTGTGATTTAACGAATAGTAATTATATAATTATAATAATAATAATAATAATAATTTAGCACTAACATTTTTTTAGTTTTTTTTATTTTTTTTTGTGGCGGATTATGAATTATAAAAATAACCTTATATACAAACTAACTGAGTAACAAGAATTTTTTCGTTTGTGTTTATCACTACAGGAACACCATAGTCTATATTAAAATTTTCAATATTCAGTGAATTTTACAATGCACCAATATTGTGTATTATCTATACAGACATACAGTTATAGGTACATAGTTTATCTTATTGTCAGCTGAAGTGTCAAATGTTCTACATCGAAAATTAATTTAAAAATTCAAATATTATAAAACCATTACTGTCACATACAGTACTCAGTACCAATGTGGGTATTTTAAAAACAATATAATATCCAAATCATATTTGTGATAACAAAAAAAAAATTAACATTTCTTTTTTATAGTTTTGAAATATTTAAACATTTCAAAAATGAATGTAAATTTTTATATTAAATATAATAGGTACAACAATATATTTTATGACATAATGTCGTATAAAAACTAAAATTATATATTTTTATCTAAGTATACTGATTTGTATACTCTAATGGTAATAGATTATTTTGCGACTATTGCTTTAGGCCAAGTGGTAGCCCTTGGTTTACATACAGACTGTTTTTTTACGATGTTTTAATGTCATGGAACCTAAATATACATTATTTTATTACGTTTTCGAGGTTCTATTTTCTCCGGATTTTACTTCCACATTACATTTTAGAAACTCGCCAAACATTAATGAAAAATCCTTAATAATATATATTGATTATGTAAGTACCTACAGTTTAAATTTTCAGAGTAAAAATTTGAAAAAGTACAAAAATTAGCTACAAAATTGCCAAACACAGTGTAAAACATGAGGAAGTACGGCTTTGGGAGGGGGGCAAATAACCCCCCCCCCCCCCCCCCCCCCGGAACCCCACTGGGTAGAAATAAAATGTATGTGAGTATGAAAAATACAGCCAGTACATATTAAATAGGCAGTTTAGGTATTTTGTAAACACTTGCTTACTCAGCTTCATTATTATTTAATTGAGATTTAATGCGTTCTAGAGTTTGTTATATTATAATAATTGATGTGTACTTTTAATTTGCGTTGCTAATTTTAATATCGTCGAATTGAATAAATATAAAATATTTGTGAAAAATACATGACCTCTTAATTAACTAATATATAATATTTTATTCAAATAAAGTACGAACTATACAAAAAAAAATAAATATTTTTCGCCAATAATTTAATTATTAAAATAGGTAGTAGGTATCAATCGAAATCATTTAAAAACGATATGTTTTGATGTATTGTGTGTTCCATAATGTAATAATGGATTTCCTAATTAAGTTTATATTTATGTTGTATTTAAATACATTTAAATAATTTATTATATAAATATATTTACAAGCATTTTGTTTTTGATATTTTTTTATAAATAATTTGGAATTTTTTTATTCTCTGTCGCTTCGATGACTATTTGAATCCGATTTGCCAACGACAGACTTGACGAAAGAATAGTCAACGGAACTCTTGAAAACCTTTCACTTACCTATGTGTATAATATTATTATTACATATATACTGCATTGTGAATTGTAGTAAGTATACTGTAGAAATAATTTGTGTGTGGGCTTTGTAACAGATGTCAATGCGGTGGTATAATACTAATCGTGACTTGGAAATGGATGAGATGTTGTTTCGGAGTCGAAGTTTTGCTTCTGTGAGTGATAAATAGTGTTAAATAAAAGTCAACTGCCGGATTCGGCCAAAACATTAGGACGGGTTACAAATGAAGACAAAATGCCGGCAGGCTTAACGTAGCAGACCCAATATGGAAACAGTCTAATCCGTGATTTACACTCCACCTTTCCCTTCTGTCTTTAAAATGTTATTTTGCCCTTCTTGTAGAAAGACACTATCTTTTTAATTCTGGAATGGACTCTGAATTGCATTGGTGTTTCTTCTCCAATACCGAAACGAGTCAACCGTATTTTGTGATTGAGAAAAAAACCAAAAGGGTTGAAGAAAACGTTTTTTGATAATGATTGATGAGAGTTATTTGAAACATAAGGTAAATTTAAATTCGTTCACCAATGTATCACGTTTATTCAACATTTTTTTTCTGTTTTCAAATTCTGTTCTTTTATTTTAATTATATTTTATTTGAAAGAATTTATTTTGAGATAAACCTAAGAATATCAGTGTACCTATTTGAATTATTCAAGAACAAGGGTTAGATACTAATTATTTATTTTGTTGGAGTAACATGTTATATCTGGGTATTATTTAAGAGTTAATGGCAGGTGTCTACACAATATTCATCTTCGAATAGCTTTATAGCTGCTTAATTTACATTATATTAATGCATAAGAATTTAGAATACAATATCAGATATTATATTCTAATGGATTTGTTAGGTATGTTTTTAAATTGTATGTTTGTTGAAATTTGACGATTGTGTTAATAAAGCGTTGGGAAATTAGGTTTTATATTTTTATAAATATTATTTGTATTACTTTGATATTATTTAATCTTTTAATGCCGTTGAATACAATCGGATAACTCTAATAAAAGCCGTATCATCTAATATGTTACCGTATTGATATGGTTTAAGAGGACAATTAATGATCTATTATAAATCTATTTCTTTTAAATGTTATTTTATGTTGGAGAGTATCGAGACTCTTGTAGATGTAGGTATAAGTAGGTGTGTCTTGTGTGTTGTGACATACATTGTTTATGTCTATAGAGGCCATTTATCGCTTTTGGCCCTCGTATTAAAAGGGCGAATGAGTCGTTTTATCAGTAGTCGTTGTCTAGAAGTCTTGGCACCTCTTTTACTTTGACGATTTATCATGAGCATTTTCTACCGAATCCACGTGGTAGTCTAATCGTAAGCAACCATATTTACTATCGATGACTTCCGTTTAAGAAAACAAAAAATATTAACATTTTATTATATTATAATGATTATTTATGAGTTCATGACCCATTCGTCATTGATTGTACTAAATCGACATATACTTATATCGCTTTTAGTGTGAAGGAAAAGAAATAAAAAGTGGGTAAGTAAATGTCACTCTGATGTACAGTGGGTTACAAGTGGGTCACTGTAATGGATGGTGTTCAATTTGAATTCAATGATTTAATATAATTGTATAAGCAAAACGATTCTGAGCGAAAACGGTCAGTCAGTCTATGATATTACTAAGTATATATGATGATATTATTATTCATAAAGTAATTTATAGGTATATTAGCATATTTACGTGGAACCTTGTTGTAAATTTTCAATCCTTAAGTATAAAAGTTGAACATTTTATAAATTTTTAACTACAAAATAATTATTAAATTTTAAATTTTAAATTTGATACATTTTGTCAAAATTCGAACTTTAAATGCTTATAAAAAAAATTGTTCCTATGTATTTTTAATATTTTTCAACTGCTATTGTAACAATATATCAGGAGCCTTGCATTAAATTTTCACGCTTTACTATCCAACAAATATAATTTTATTGATATATATGAGAAATAAAACTAAAAAAATTGGAAACAGAAAATGTTCCTAGACAGTTCAGTACAATTCAGTAAAATTTTCATGTATCTAGTATCTACAGTTATTCGTTTTTGAATATCTAACAATAAAATAACAAAACCGCTATACGAGAAATCGAGTATTATATTATATTATAGTATTATATTCATCCAATATTGTAAAAACATGAATTTCAAACTCTCATAAAAATATTTTATTTGCTTGTAAAAATTATTTTTTTGATAAAGGTAGACAAACTTATGAGGAATCTTGTATTATATTTTCAAATCTTAGATTTAAAAAGAAAATTTTTATGAATTCTCAACTCAGAATAATTTGCTAATTTTTGTGATTTTTCTGTATTTTGTCAAGATTTGAACTTTAAATGCTTAGAAGCAAAAACTGTGACTAAGGATTTTTAATATTTTTCAAATGTTATTGCAACAATATAGTAGGAGACTCGTATGAAATTTTCAAGCTTTTTTACCCAACAAATAACGTTTTATTGACATTCATAGAAAAAAAGACTAATAAAATTGGAATCAGAAAATGTTCCTAAACAGTTCAAAACAAATCAAAATATTTTGAAAATTTTATTGTGTATAAAAAATTCAAATATAAACGACCAGTAAAAATTTTATGTATATAGGTACGTTCATTTGTTTTAGAGTTACAAAAACAATCATTTTTGGAAAACCGATTTTTGCGTAAAAATTCCTGTTTTTCCTTAAATTTTATGTTGTTTTTCCCGTCGCTTTTGAAACTATTGGGAATTGTAAAATTAGACCTCCTGAATGCATCAAAAATATTCACTTTTCCATCGAACAAGATACTGAAGTTGAAAATCGAAGCATTATTTCGACTACTTATCGTGTACACAGGCACAAAAAAATAAAAAAAACACATCATTGTAAAATCAATACATTCATCATTCCACTCAGAATCTAAAAACTAAAATAAAAATTAGGTAGGTAGGTACTAAGATAAAATTAATATATTTTTAATTTAAAATAGTATAAAATTGAAATGGCCGATAATGAACTCCATAAAAAAATATTTTAGGGGGACGGAGTGGCCGAGCGGACTAAGGCGTCGGCTGCGACGCAATCGACCCGAGTTCGATTCCTCGGCCATGGGCGGCATTTTTCTTCGGACAAGTCACGGTGTCCGGAGAACAAGTGCCGACATCCCCCACCTGGGCATGGCAGATACCTACGGGTGTCCACTTGAAAATCTGCCAAAATCCTCCCCTACAAATAAACAAAACAAACAGCTAATGGCCATAGTTGCCGGGCTTAATGACCAATTAAAAAAAAAAAAAAATAATACTTTTGATTATTATTATTATATTTGATTAATATTATTATACTTGAATAAATTATAACTTAAATACGCTGTTTGTTATTAATTATTATACATAGGAGGTAAAAATTGTCAGTTCTTAGTACTTTTCAAAATTAATGGGGAACTAAATACTGACATTTGTTAATAATTTAATATTAATATCAAAACAATAGTTTGGTAATCTTGGTTACTCAATGACGAGGTACACCAGATTCCTAGTGTATAGCCAAGCAGTATTGGAGTATATTTATTTATTTATTATTATTTTTTATTTGAACGTCAATCGAAACATTAATGGTATTCGTGTGAGGGATAATATAATGTTTACGCATCCGGAACAAACTTTCACATATCCTATTTATGAAATCTAATTCTGCTTTAATTGCCACTAAAGAGGAAGATAAGTTTCCTCCGGTAGTTCTAATTACTTATTAAATCCAAAGTCAACTGCGTTAATGAATTTCGAGACTAAATTTTTTTAATGATATTTAATTACATCCAACATAGTTTTTGTTGACTTAATTGTGATGAAATTGCAACGCAATGTATGTGGCTTACCTACCTTAGTACTCGTTTCTGAAATAATATAGTCGTTGAAGTAATAGAGTTTATGTAAATTTGCCTACTGTAAGTTTCTTTATCATGTTTAATTTTAAATGTTTCCGAGAAACGTTGTTACTGTATTGTATAAAATATGAAAATTAACTCTATGTGATGGTTACTGTTAATAAATTAAGAAAATTATCAAAATTTAATTTTACAGTCTTATTAGCTGTAACGATACATATTATCTAATGTTTCATATTAAATTAAAACGTTTGCGCTTCCTTTATAGTAACAATTCGTCTTGATTTTCCATTAGCAAAAGTATGGTACATACTGGGTATATGAGTGTATGTAATTACAAATTTTATTTTTTTTTTTTTTTTAAGATTTAATGTTGATATTTTTTGACTAGTAAATGCAAAATTTAATTTTTACCTCATATAAGTTTAAAATGACAAAATATATTTTATTGCTGAATAAAACATTTTACATTTTTACATTTTAATGTTGGAAGATTATCAATAACCAAGCGCTTTGCGGTTTAAATTTAATTAATTTTAATGTTTTAGCAATTTACTTATTTTATTAAAATATGTTTATCAATATCAAGAACAAGTTCTAGATAAAAAAAAGTTTGGAATTTTATTAGCATAATTCGAATTTAAATTTGTTTAGTATTATTTTTACCATTATTTTGTTTTGTATCTGAATTCATTATAGTTGATGGGGATTTATTTAATTTTTATAATTTGGTTTAATAAATTTAGGTTTTTCATACTTGTATTGCATTTTATTCATAAAATATTCAGATTTCATTAAATATATATTATAACTATTGATTAAAATTTTTAATGAATGTTTATAATTGAGTTCATTATAACTTATCGACTGTTAAAATATACAATCTATTCCTTTTTTTTTTTTTAGAAGCGTTACGACAATTTAATTATCATTTAATAATTCTCCCTCTTTTAGCGTTATATATATAAAATAATATATTATACGTTATATAAAAAAAATATATACGCTATATAATATATATATAATATATATGTATAATATATATACCATCGTTTTATTTTTTTTATACATTTTCAAATGTTTTAATAATTCATCAATTGTTTTTTAATTCACTTCGACAAATCGATATTTTAATGCAGAATTATTACATAACCAAATATGCATTAAGCTATTTTCGTAATATACTATGTATATTTCTCTGTCACACGTTCACTCTCTCTCACTCTCTCTCTCTCTCTCTCTCTCTCTCTTACTCTATTTTTACATCCCCATTCTGTGAACGGGTGGAAATTACATGGTTACATCACATCGCTTTAAATGAGTGGCAAGAGGTGATCGTCGTCGGGGTAGTGGTAGGCCATCTGGTACCGGTATATATCCGGCGATAGAGGGGATAAATAGAGTTTATATGGACGCACGATATATGTATATGTATATATATATGTTCTATGTTTATGTACAGTGCCTATATAATATATATATATATTATACGCATAAATCGATTTGTGGGATTTCGAATCTGCCGTTGCCGCCGTCGTTGAGAATAACACCGCTGGAGGCGAAACATAATCCTGTGCAGTTTACAGATAATCTGACGGCCCGTAATAAATCACATTATACGTTGTGGAAGGCGTTTGAGGTAGAGGTTGCTAGTTCCGCCTTGCCTGTATCGACGGTATGGGTGGGTGGACGCTAGCGAAGGTGTAGGTTCTGCTGTGTATTGGTCCGTGTGCATTTGACGCTCAGGGCGAATGACAATTTCGCTAACACGCAATTGCCACCGCTGCACTGTGCACTGTGAGATTTACGTGAATTGACGACTTAACGAGAAAATACGTTTTAAAATAAAAAATAAAAATCATACCCATATATAATGTACACGCATCTAAAGTTACGGTTTGATGGTAGAAAATTCTAAACTACCCTGTCGAAGAATCTGGCGAGTCGCGTTTGGATATGACGTAAGTACCTGTCGCCGTATGTAGAGTTAGTACATAACGTTTCTGTATACTACACACATACACACACATCATTAGACAAATGGTACAGGGTTGGTAGGCAGCCTCGTTTTTCGTCCCTATCTCTGGACATGTCGTCGTGATGTATAATATCTATTCGTAGAAACTAGAAATAGTAAAATAAAAACAAAAAAATAAAAAAATAACCGAAAGTGCTTAACCGGTAATCGACGACGTATATGTAACACTATAACAGTATTTCTGTTCATGCTGCAGTTTCCTAATATTCGAGTTTAACTATTTGCGTTAGTACCTCCTAATTAAACTATAATTTAACTATACATATATAATATATGTATCAAAATATAATACCAATCTAAATCCCTGTCTTAAAAACTATATAATTAATTTTCATTTTAATAATCGGTGACTACCTATCCTGACGTATTCCTATATAACATATGTAACAATGTATACAATTAATAAGTTTATTTAATTATTTATGTCAGACGGTCTAAAAAAAATGCTCTTGAGATTTAAATATGGACGTGTTATTGGTTTTTTTGCATTATGTATACCATTGTATTATATTTTATTATTTATGAACTTAATATAATAACTATAGTAACAAATTCGTCAATAAAATTGAAAATTTATTTTTCGAATAAGTACGCGTATAAATATATGCATTTATATTATTAATATATTTTTTCAAGCACATTTCATTGGAACACGTGCATCCTTTGTCGTTTTAAACTAACCTTTAACCTTTGTTTACTACGAATTAGTGGATAAATGTAGTTGACAATGGCATGTTGTTTAATTGAATTATTACTAATTTTTTTTTCATTGGCGAAAATTATTTTATTACTAAAATGGTAGTGTATTTTAGATAAAACATTATGTGCATCACATATAGTGTGTCCATCTATATTTGTATTAAAACTATCTTAATAATATAATAAAAATAAATACTTTAATACAATTTATTTTTTTTTTAATAAACGTTTACCTATCATTATTATTAGTTTTTTCTTTAGTGGACGTTTGTTAATGGAGAAAATATATAAGACATTGTTTGCTTTTATATATGGTTTTTTGTTGTTTTGAAGTTTTTCAAAGTATTGCCATTATATTGACAGTTCAAAATAAAAGTTTGATTTTTAAAATACATTTTATATTATGTATAACATTTATAATAAAATATTGGTATTTTAAATTAAAATTAAAATTGAAGTTTTTATTTTATGACGAAATATTTAGATTATCTTCAGTATAATGTAAATACTAATAACTGGATCCATCAATATCTACAGGGAAAAGTATTAATGGTTTTGAAAATATTTATTTTACATAATTTAAAGTTGTTATAAAACAGCATGTATGGTAATCGATTTTACTTTTTACTAGTTATCAATGTTATCATTTTTTTATGTTTTTCCATTTCATTGAATAACAACATCTTTTAATTTCTTATATTCATAAATAAATAATTTTTCTCAGAATTTTGATCTATTAAACTGAATTGTGTACCTAGTTAATTACCTTTAAGTATTTCAAGTTTAGATTATCGGAGTTACGTATAAAATGACACACTGACAATGATGGTCTTGATTATCCGCTCTTCTATCTACACGTTAATATTCTATAACTACCCTTAGATAATTGTCTACTCATTCTAAATTAGATTTTTTACATCTCAATTCTCAGAAAACTATTGTGTTTTGGAACATAAAATAAAATATCATATCATTCAGAAATTTAAAAAACTTGTTTACGATAAAAAAAGTAAAATATTTGTTTTCTTTTAAAAATGTTGTTTTATAACGACTTCAAATTATGTATTAAAAATATATTTTCAAGAAGTTAATACTTATTGAAATAATGAGTGTTAACCGTTAAAAGAATCACTCAGTTTAATATTAGACCATCAAATATTATGTGGTTTTTATGGTAGTAATGAAGGTAGGTGTATCAAAATAAAAATAAATATACATAAAAACTTTATCTAGTTATTGTAGTTGAAAAAATAATTGGATGTCACACAAAGGTTAGTTATCTTTATTTATCAAACAGTACAACATGTAACTTGCCAAAACACAGGCTATAAAAATTATAGTGAACAATATTTTTAACTTTTTTGATAGTATGAATATATAAACCATAAAAATGGTTATGATATGTTCTCGAAAATATTCTTTTTTATATTTTTTATAGTTATATGTACTCTTGCTTTTAAAATTAATTACATGTAATAATAAATTATGACTGATATAAAACTTGCATGTTCTCTGTTATGTGAGTGACAAATTTAGACGTTCCTTCAATAATTTAAATAATTGCGGAAATTATTGAATGACACTTTTTCTCCTTTTTATATTAAATGTAATGACTTATGATTTTAAGATTGATAGTCAGACCTTCCGATTTTCCAATTTTCCCCTCCAATTTAGCTATGTTATTTTATTTTTTCTACGCCACTGGTCAGACAAAAACAATATAAGTTATAAAAAGTTGATACATTTATATTACGTATTCCTATTAGGAATTGCTTGTTAGATTTTGTTCATTGTCTATAGATAGAGGTACATATTGTCGTCATACAAAAATTATCAAGAGAAAATTATTATAATTTAATTTTATATTTTAAATTTGTATTAGGTATATTTCATGATTATTTAATTTTTCACTCGGTAAATTGTTGCTGTATTACATCACATTACACGCAAAGAGTGACCAAATGAAAAAAAAAAAACAAATATCGTATTTTTTTTTTTTTTAACATTTATTTGAATATATACAATCTATAATAATAGTTACAATAAGCATATGAGCCGGATTACAATTGACTTTGGTAGCGTGAGGAGAATAGTTACCCTGCAGTAACTCTCGACGTGAAATTAAATATTATATACATTTTAAATGTTTAAATAAAATTATAAACATTTTCACTTGATTCATTTTAAGATGATGACGACGATGATATAATATGCACATCATTACTCATCACCTATATATTGTTATCTTAGGTATGCATTTCTTAGAACATAAGCACGCCGCAATAATTTATGTTCAGTGGCATCCCTAGACCAATTTCTTTGGCAGGGTCGGGTAGGGGTGGCAAACTCAATATAACACGCCTATTGCTTACATTATGCTTACCTCTCCCAACTTCGAGGATGCCCCTGGATTTTCAGTTGTATTATATTATCGTAGTCGACATCGGTATAATTCGGTAGGGTGTGAATCGATTTGTATATTATACGCGCGTTACTCGATGATATGTACGTGATATTACATATGTCAAACTTATATATAATTAAATAAAATAATAATAATTAAAACTGTGACTTAAGTTTATGTTTAAATGTTTATACCAATAATACATAATTTTTGAGCGCCCGAGAAATTTAATTTTAAATAGCTATTATTATTCAAATGTTAATTCTTGGCTGCAATAAATTGTGTGTTTATTACGATACATCGTATTTCTGTGTAACCATAAACTGAAATACACTCGGCGATCATTATTTGTCAGTAATATAATAATATTACTTATTAGGTAGGTATACTATTTTTATATAATAATGGAGCTCATCGGAATATTTTATTCAGTGTATATTATTTTGTTCAGTATATTTGAAAGGTGATACCGATGAGAATACTTTTAAGTATAACTGCAAAAACAAAATATGACTTTTTGTTTGTGTAAATGTTTAGGAGTAGGACTTTAACGTATGCCAACGTCGTGTATTATTTTGCGTAAATACCTTATTTATTTCGTAAGTTTCAAATAAAATAGTTTTTTTTGGGATTTTGAAATACCTCTGAATAGGAGATTTATGATTAAAATGGCGTCGTTCTTTTATGAAGAACGTTTTAAACATATTTAATACTAAGTTGATATAGCATACATTATAAATGTTATACTTCATTATGTATATCATATTTCGTATGTAGAAATTATAAATTGTAAAAATAATATTATAGTTAATCAACTTAGTCGCAGTGTTTAATTCTATATAATTTAATATTATGATAGAAACTAATTTCCTTTTTAAATTATTCAAATTATTTATTGATCTTTTTCGTAGAAAATATGGAATAATGATTGGTGTAAAAAGTAATATTTTGTTTAAAGTTTAATATTAAAAGGATAATTGTATTAAATCATGATTTTAATTTACATGCATATATTATTATACGTTCTATATAATATTTATTGGATTTTAGTTGTAATATATAATTGTATAAAGCTTAGGATTCTGAAATAAGTAAGAACAATACGGATTTAAACTGTAATGGTGTTTTTTTTTAGTTTTTTTTTGATACCTATTATCATTTAGTTTTATATAAATTTAAGTAGTATGACTTGAATTTAAATACACAACTATCTACTAAATATCTTCATTAGTCTGTTAAAAGTAATTTATTATTATTTAATTATTTTGATGAGTAGTTTAAAATTTGTAAGTACTTCTTTTTAAACTTGATTGTAAGAAAAAATTCGTTCAGATCCGAGTTTATGAATGCAAATGTTTTCATCGTTTTCAAATTTAATATTCACTATATCCTGTGCACTTAAGAGTTGGGACCCATATCTGTATCCTCATGGCCCTTTTGTTGTAAAATTTTCTGTGATTATTGAAATGTTGATTTATTATTTCACATTACTTGTATTCATAAGAAAGAATATTGTGGTGAAAAAAAATGTTAGCGAAAATAACAATTTAGTCGTTAAAAATGTTGGTGTGTTTGGTTATAAAATGAAAAGTATATACTATACATTTTACGATCAATTAAAAAAATTATATCGTGAAGTATATTATGTATTTTTATCCTTGTCGTTTTCTCATAATATACTAAGGAATCTGGAATTTAACTCTTTTTCCCTCGGGGCGTCTACGTACAAAAATATTGTTATTGTTGTACGCATTTGATTTGGTTATTTGAATTAAAAGTTATTCTAAATAATTTTTTGATCATGCTAATTTCTAACATGCAAAATACCCACTTTAGTGCCTACATACTATTATTGTGTTTCGTGTTATATTATTAACTAAATCTATAGATTTGTATACGCGTAGCTTTCAATTGATCATTTCTTTCATACCGATGTTTTTTCGCATCCAGTTTTCCAATTACCGGGAGACCGGAGTATCGTGCAAGAGCCTGGTATAGTGGTATCGCCGCGGAAATGCCGCCGGAAACCGTGGCGATACAGCGAACCCGAAACGAAAGTTTTTTTTATCCGTCCCAATAAAAAACTCGCTCACCGCCCTCGGTTGCAGCAGTATATATATGACGACTACGTTAACCTATTTATGTATAGTATTATATGTGCGTGTGTTATATTACGGCGGTAAACCTCCATACAACCACTACAATAAATATACATATATATTATACATTATACATTAAGTATAACGTTGAAACGCAACACACGCGCCGTCGGCTGCGGTGACTTACCGCCGCCACCTCCGCCGCCACCACCACCGGAGCCTACACCTCCACCGCGCCGACGTTATGCCGTCACATCACGTCGTGTTATATGCAAAATAATGTTGTAATGCTTGTCTGGCGCGCGGCGCGAAGACGCTGCGACGTGATGGCGGCGTGCCACACGCGCGCGCGCGGGGCTGCCGTTGGACGGGTAGCGGCGATGATGAATTATATTCTCCTCGCAACCCCTCGCACAGTTCCTCACCAGCCTGCCACCTGTCCGTCTTGGGCTGTCCCCTCTCCTAGCCCCGCTACAACCACACGACGACCGAGCGATAATGACGACGGTCATACACACACACACACACACACACACACACACGCCTGCATGAACGCAAGGTGGTGTGTATTCGTGGAATGAACGCGACGAGCCTGTTGAAACGGTCTGGCCGGAGGGATGGAAAAAAAGTAATAATAAATAACTTATCATCTCGAACTTTCGAGTAGATAATTTACCACGTTTTGTGCCAACGCAGACTTCGGGAGCAAAGAAAATTACGTACCTATACACACACACACGCACAAAAAACACACACACCCATGCCTGTATACGTGTATGTGGCTGCGTTAAGAAGCTTCGCGTGACGGTGACGCGTATTTTCCGCGCCGAGAGACGAAAAGTTTAAAAAGGATTTTCTTCCGCCGCCGCCCGCTCCCTTTGTTGAGTTGCGAGTGTTTTTTTCCTTATCCTTTTATGACTTTATATATGTATATATATATATATATGCTACGATATTAGATCGCCTTTAGTGCGGCGGCCGCATCGATCACGCACCGCCGCCGCATCCGTCAACCTCTGTTCTTGCGCGACTGTTTCTGCGATAAAGTTTTTTGTCGGGTCGTAACCCAATATGCCATCGCCGCCCGTGGTATATATATATATATATAGGTACACGTACGATGGTCGCGGTACCATTAAAATCATCGCGAAGAGGATGGGTGGGCGAGTGTGTCTGGAGCTTTGCAGTTGTATACGGTGGAAGAGATCAGAAACACACACACAGACTGTACCAATAGGTGTTGGTCACGGCGGTGATCGATCGTTCCGAGATCATTTCCGGTCGGTCAGTCGGTCTACGACGATGACGACTACAATGTGCTCTGGCGACAGCGCCGCCGGATGTAGCTGGTTGAAAATTATTAGACCTTTGTTCGTTTTTATTACGGGCGAACGCACGCTTACCCACGCATACCCGCTCGACAGGGGTGTTTTCTAATCTTTCGTCGTCGTCGTCATAATAATATAATACCTATAATACCGTGTAGAGGTGAGAATGGATCGATTCGTGACGGTAATATTTATACGATGATATCCGCAAACCGATCGGTCTGGTGTAATCGCGGCGGGTATTGGCTGCTGGGTTGATGTGCGGGGATAAAACGCATTGGTGGTTTCCTATTATTGAGATTGACTGTAGGACGTGTAGGTATACGCCAACATATCCGGCATCCGCCCCGCGAACGGCGAAACAATATTGTTTCGGCAAAATATCCGCCCGTAATTAATTTTCATGATCAAATATGCGCTTTACCGACAAAAATTATGAATACCCCTCGCATGTTTACACAATATGTATTACATTTTTAATAATAATTTAAATATTACATATTTTTACACGAGCGAAAAATGTCAATTGTAAAGAGAAAATTGATGTTCGGAAATATAATGTAAACATCAAGTCATACTTTATTTTTACATTCACACGATAGTGTTAAAATTAATCCAGAGACATACATTTATATTACAACTTGAATACAATACATGTGTTAGGTAATGATTTCTATTTTATGGTCTAATATAATATTACGATGGAAATTAATAAAGATTATTGTTTTTTTTTTTAACGACGCGCTGATATTAAATAACAATAATAATATTGTCATACGGTTTTATGTTATTGATCAATTAGATACGTTGAAAAATATTCATGGGAATTTGATGGCACCTACCTCATTTTCAGACAAATTACCACTCATAATTTATTTTCAAGAGAACTTAAGCATGTATAACGGCTGTTTTTTATTTTCGCTCATGGCACTCTTCCCGTACGGTTCTGCAAACAACTAATACAAAAAAATAATCTATTTTACGAGGGGCTGGCTTTTGAAGAGAAACATTCCAATGAATGGGATTAATAGTGATGAAAAAACGCAACATGGTTACTGAATTATTTTTTATTTAATTGAAACACAGCAAAATAATAATAATAAAACCTCCAGAATTGTTATAAAAAAGTGAATTATTCTGTTGTAACATTTAAATTTTTTCTGAACGACCAACCTAACCAACGAAATTTTTTCCTTTTTGACCTCGTAATGTTAACATAATGTTTTTTCTTTTATTTATTATTGATTTATGAATTCATAAATGTATTTCATTTTAAAAAAACCGTAAATAATTTAACATTTTATTAGTTTTTTTTTTTAATCAGATATTATTTTATATGTTATTTACTCAGTTTTGTTTTTTTTTTTCAACACAGTTGAAATTAATTTATTTTTAAGAATGGGTAACGTTTTGATGTTTTTCATTTTAATATTTATATTAATACATGAATATCTTGCTCATTCGTGAAAATCGTATATGTGTATTTTATGTTGTTTGATGTTTTTAAAGAAATTCATAGGCAAGTTGTGATATTTCTTTATGTTTTTAATCATTAGCTGCGGGCTCGGAACTTTATGTGTTTGCATATTTCGAGAAAGTTTCATATTAAAAATACGATTTTACACAAATTTGTTTCATCACGTCATATAGAACTCAAATAAAAAAATATATGTTGCATAATTGTTGCATCCTCCATAAAATGTAAGTGGTGCAAAGAGCCTTCATGCGTCCTTACGGTTTCTTATATTTTGAATCTTACCTAATATACATTTTCTAATTATTGAATTTTGTTATTTTAAGTTAAATCAATAGTACATTTTTTTTTTATAATTATAAATAATACAAAATATAATACATAGCTATTTTTGATTAATATTACACTTTTTCAACCACGCATTTTTGAGTTTATTTACATATAAATGCATACTTTATAAAAAAAATTGCATATTATTTAAGATTTTTTAAATGCACATATTTCTTTGTTTTTTAATGCATTAAGTTTCGAATCCTGGTCCATTTATTATTAATAAACTAAACATACTTTATGAATCTTGTCATTATGATAGTATATACATCACATTATGATTTAACTTAAATAATGCTGTTATAATAATAAATTATAATACCATGTACCTAGTCTGTAATTATAAACCTGATATATTTATGTAATGTTCAAAATGTATTATATTTAATAATATTTTTTTGTTACCAGTATAGAAAATCTAAATTAAATTTACTTGTGTCTTTGTGATGTTCTTCATAAATCAAAAGAATATTAATAGTATTACAATAGCGTTCCTCAATATTCTTCGAACATAATCTTCCTTGGCCACCAATCCCTTCAGGGGATATAGATTTTACTTTACATTTTATATTACGAAAGCTCAGAATTCTCTACGGGATTTTTCGTTTATGCATTTTCCAACCTTTTACGGACTTTAACTTACTTTTATATTGTCATTATTTTTTCACTGTCATCACATCCCGGATGGCAATATTTAGTATTTAGACCATCGTATATGATAGCTTTAATAGTACTAGACTCTGGTAAAATAGTTAAGTCGGTTTTATTACTTATTTTGTATTCGGCTTATTAGTATACCTCATTTTTGCAATAAAATTTACTTTCTGTGCAAATTACGGTCCTTATTATTAAATATTATTATCACATAGTTTCTATGTAGGTTCCTATCATTGCTATAATATTTACAAATTTTGTATAATATTGGATGTTCATTTTGTTTTCGTTATGAAACCTTGGTGTGCAGTTATAATATAGTTTCTGTATGAATTCACTTTATTCACTTCTGTATGTCACTGAATTTTTAATAACAATATATTTATAGCTCTGAAGTATCAATAAAATAAAATAAGTACCTATATACTGTATTTTGAAAACCTTTTAGATTCTGAGCAGAGCGATAAATGTATTGATTTTACGATGATGTGTATGTTTCTATTTACTTTTGTATGTCATCACCTTTTGGAGCAGTGAAAATGTTTTGATTTTCAACATTGAGGGTGGTTTCTGGTAGCAAATTAGATGTAGTTGGTTCCTCATGCGGGGGGATGGGGGGGGGGAAGTACTCTGCCAAATACTCGGGAAAAAAAAATTACACAATGATGAGGTACAGTCGACACCTACTGTACAGCGGAGTGGTTACCTACCTATGTCCTATGTACTTTCCCCCCTTTTTTTGATACTTACGTGGATTGTAATAGAGTTGCAGTGCTTATATTGATGTCATATGATTTACATATATTGTGTTAAATTTACAGTTAGTGTGTTACCATTTAATGGTTTAGTGACAATATAGGTAGCATAATTTATTAGCTCGAAATATTATGATTATTGACCATCAAACGTTTTTTTTAAATTTTTTGTTTTTTTTTTCAAATTTGTGTGTTATTAGATAAAGGAAATCTTAATTTATAGTCTCTTGATGGTGCTTTTGTATTGACTAACGTTCGTGTTTAATTGTTAAGCTTTTTGTTCATGAAATATTTTTTATATTTACATAATAATCAAGCTTCAAATTATTTTGTGACTATAATATGATAGAATAAATAAATATTTATTATCTATTTTATAGTTAAATCCTATTATTTAATGTTGGCGTTACTGGTAAATTGTGTCCGACTGCATTTTAACGTTACCGTCGCAACGAATAAACGATATTAGTTTACCATTCAAATCATTACATGAATCTCTTTTGAGTACGTTTCTAGAGTATGGAAATGAAACACTTGAATGAGCTCTGAATAATTTCCAGTTCTCTTTATCCTCTCACTTGACTCACGTGTGTAAATGTATAGTATCTACCGTTATCGACACAAAATACTCCACTGCTAATAATATTGAAGACTCCATTACCGATATAATGTACAAGTTAATATAAGTATAATGGAGTGTAATATCTGCATTAAAAGTGAATGGTATTTGATTGATTAATCGTTTAAAAAAAACCACGTCTCATCTCGACATTTTATAACGGTAATACGTGTAGATATACACTAATTTAACGATATCATATATACCGATGTTTTAATGACTTTTTTCTTAAAATTCGGTTGTGTACTTACGTAGATTGAATAAGTAGTGATCTGTGTCTTATATTTGTATTCGTATTATTAATAATTTTATGGATTTCGCGTTTTGAATGATATACCACTAACATTAAATTTTAATAATTGGAAATTCTCCGATGTATCGAGTATGAACTATTACAAGTACGCTTTGATGGCAATAAGGTGTCAAACTTTGATAACTATTATTTCGGATGTTCGTGTTCTGTTCTCTGACACGTTCTTCTGTCATACTGTAGATATATATAGCCTCGTCTACGTCTTCATGTTTTTTGTATTATACGATGATGGATGGTATTTCATGTCACGGTGGAGGTCTGTCGGCGAGGTGAATTTCTGACACGGTGTTTCATTAGCATACCTCCGCCCTCATTGTCGGTTATGAGGAGATAAAACAAATGAGCGTATACAAATGGGACGGTATTATTATGTTTGTGTTAAGAAAAAAAAAGCAAGTCGGAAAAATATTCAAAATGTTTTCAACAAGATGTTAGGCGACGTCGTGGAAATTTTAATATATTCTGAGATCATATATAGTGGTGTCACGGATCGTATTTGGTTATAAATAGTTTTTTTTCTCGTTATTTTTTTTTTCAGAAATCTGAAATCATTGTCATAAGCATTAAATACTCGTTAATAAATCTGTGAAATGCATTGCATAGTGATAAAATAATGTTTCATGTATTGCAATGGATATTTAGTAAAGGAATATAATATAGTGAACGTTATTCATTTTTAAATTACTATATAGTACTGACAGATGTCATATTTGTTAAGATATTATACATTGTTTCCGCCGCCATAGTGTTTGGATTATATTATTTAAATAGACGGTTTAGAAATTTTGGAGGTTACTCCGCCTGAAGGGCAAAAAACTTTAACTTCCTCAAGTACGGTTCAGTGCTATCGAGATTCCCTCGACTATCGGTTGGAATGACAAGGGCTGACATATTCCGCAGGATTCCACGTTAAACTGGAATCTAATTAAAATTGCAATTATTCGAAAGAGCTGATGTGGTTATCGACCAGAGTCAAAATGGTTGTTGTCAAAGTCATCGCTGTTAATTATATTACTTTATACATGTATGTTTTTTTTTAAGAACTGTGACATAATTTAATGGTGACAACGAATGAAATTATTGACATTATATATAAATGGATTTTAATAGTTTTATACATAAATAATATCTGATTATAAATAGGTTATTATTTTTAAATACTCTTATATTATATACATATTATTTTTGTGGGCTGGCGTGAAATTATATTCGTTATAATATTTTAAAGACGTGAATATTTTAATTTTTTACGAACAGTTTTAGAATTTAAAACATCATAAAAACATTAAACTGTTGGCTTTAATATTACGTACACTGCCGGAATCTTAAAAAGGTATTCAAAATATTTCAGAATTTCGGCAAACCAGCCGAAGCTTTGTTTTAAAGTGTTTTATGCTTTATATTACTTTAACACATCTATACCAAAGTTTTTTTTTATTCTGTCTTAAAATGAACTATTAAAATAATGTTTTGAGTTTTCAACATGTACCTAATTCATTTCAAAATAATAAAAATCAAATTATATATTTTTTACATAATATGATATAACATGCATTTTATTATTAAATATGTCGAGTACAAAGTAGAGATAATGTTTCAAAATTATTACCAACGTTTTAACAATTTGATGCCCTCTAATCTGGGTATGATATTGATATAACCACTGTGGAGTAGGTATCCAAAAATATGAGCATCGAATCAATATTTTGTGGTGTATATCTGCACACAGCTTATATTTTAATATATTGACTATCTATGATGATGTTACTAAAATTCACGTCAAATTAGATATAGCTACATTATCCATTTTAATTACAATTTGTTCAACAGTATACGAGTATACACATATACGTTAATAATATATTGTTAAAATATGAATATACACTGTTGTATAGTACAACTCTACTATACGTTTATTATAAGTAAATAAATTGGTAGAATTTAAATGATTATACGGATTACGCGCATGTGCGTCATGATATACTGTGTTGTTACCTTTATATTTAAAATTCACGTGTTGTACGAGTATTATTCTCCATTCAAGTATATAGAGATAGATAATACTGCAGTTTTGCATTTATCTTTTTTTAAACTTCGTAAAAGAAATATACAAATTCACGAAAAACACGTTTATTTTCATTGTGATTTGTGATTACCTACTTACTTAACGCGATAATATATAAAGTTAAAATCTAAGCGCTTCTTGTATTCTAGTAGATGAAAGAATGCCGTAAGTCTGGACGGTTTAATACACATAGTAATACACGTATAATTAATTGAGATTTAATGTGATTCAACTGGCAACCAATTTGCTTTACAGTAGGCGACGAGTGTACCTCATAATTGTATAATTTTTTTTAAATCCCGGGTATTTGGCAAAGCGCTTTCGGGGGAAGTATGAGGGTCCCCTTCCCGAGGAACCAACTAGATCTAATTTACTACATGAAACCACCCTGTTGAAAATCAAAACATTTGCACTGCTCCAAAAGGTGATGACATACAAAAGTAAATAAAAAAATATACATTATTGTGAAATCAATACATTCATCGCTCTGCTCAGAATCTAAAAGGTTTTCAAAAAACAGTATATAGGTACCTATTTTATTTTATTGATACTTCAGAGTTATAAATATATTGTTATTAAAAATTCAGTGACACGAAGTGAGTTCAAGGAGTTCATACAGGAACTATATTATTACTGCACACCAAGGTTTATTATCTTATTGTTCGATATTTACAATACATGCTTGCCAGAATTGGATATTATAATAATTAATGATGGCAATATTGCCCGGATGCTTTTTTTGTAATTTTAATTTTTGTATTATTATTATTATTTTTTCAACACATTTTAACTATGGTTGTATTTTTTTTTATTTAAAACAGATTGTTACTTTACCTACTTCTATGAAACGAGTTGTTTATATTGTTGAAAGTTTTTCCGGGGTTAATATGAGTATAGTTTCTGTCTACGTTTTCTCTGCTTCGTTGACAAAGTTTTTATATATCAGTTGAAAGTTTAAAAACATTGTACCCAAGTATTTTGTAACTTTATTTCCTTCATTTAATTTAATTTTGGAAAGCTAGAACTCTTGCTGCCAATTCAAAATTGCTATTTTACAAAGTATTTTTGTATAGAAAACTACGTTTAGGTTAGAGTATATAGGTATTTCAAACATGGTATTGCTGATTTAAACCGTTATAAGTATAGGTTAGGTTTGTTTGAACCACATAACACACATACCTACCTAATAATTAAGTGACGAATTCTCGCGATTAATATTATTTGTAAGGCTACTAAATTATAGTATAATAGGTATAGTATTTTTTGTTCATATGTACATAATATCATTAAATTGTCATGTAATTTCCTATTTAAAGTATAAATCTAATAATATCGTATCGCATATATATAGATTTTCCTTTTATTGTCTGTCTGGTAGCTCGGTTGAGTTTTCCCGGTTTTGATAATGCCTGTCGTTTTGGTTTTTGTATCACGTTCCGCGCTGATAAAACTAGGTGCCTTATCTGTACGTCGTGTCACGTATATCTGCACAATTTGTGGTCGCGGAAATTGCGAACGCGAACGCGATGTTCACGACCTAGTGAACACAGCGGCCTTTTTTTATACTGTTGCTGTCGTGCATATTATAGTGTTCCAATAAATCAATATGAAGACAAATTAAACTTGAGCTTCGGCACACAATGTTGGTACCTATATGTATTTATATATATTATATATTATATTATATCACGAAATTCTGTATTAATTTTGTAACTGTACAGTTTCAGTCTGTACTCGATATGAACACATTATTATATTAAATTGTTTACGTTTTCGTCTGCCGGATTATAATATAATTTATAATACAATACATTACGTTAATTAATTTTTAAATTATTAATTTTTTTATTAATTAACCTGCGGTAACTTAGGCCATTGTGTGGGAGGGTACTGTAGGTTTTATACCTGTTTACACAGTTTGGCAAATAGTGGGCACCCGTAGGTATCTGCCATGCCCGGGTGGCACTTCTCTCCGGACACCGTGACTTGCCTGAAGAAAAATGGCGCCCGCGGCCGAAATTTTGAACCGGCGTCGGTACGCGTCGCAACCGACGCCTTAGTTCGCTCGGCCACTCCGTCTCCCGTTAATTTATTATGGGTACACTTTTACATAAATATATTTTACGTTCTGTTTAATAATTGATAATTATTGTAAAAACAAAAAAAAATGTAATTACTTATTGATTTAATATTTGCTATAACTTTTCAATTCTTAACATTGTTAAAAAATAGTGAATTCTTAACTTAACTAGCTAAATGACGAATTGTCTTAATTTGTTTCGAACTAAAATTTTTTTTTTTTATACGCGTCGCTATTTATCTAAATTGTCGCTTAATTATATAATTGGACTATTACTATACTTACTCTACGTTTATAACGAAACACAATTTATCATCTCTGTGATTGATATAAGTTTTCATATTCACTCATTAAATAACGTGTTTAGATTCCGATAATTGGCGATAAAACAATTATTATTTGATTAGCGACAAACACAGGCTTTTGTTAACCAGATGTTACACTAATGTGTTGTAGTCTACCTCACGGATTACGGCTAATTACCACGTTTAAATCTGCTGGAGAAAATAGACAAATGACATCGTTGGGTTCCAGTATCGTAACGTCGTTAACGCTCCTGTAAGCCTAACACTATACGAAGCAGATTTGTTGTAGATATACAACTTATCCTTTGTATTGTTCAAATCATTTAACTCACTTTGTATTAGGTATAAAAAAAAGTATCCGGGTGTTTTCAATCTCAATTGATTGAAAATCTAATTTGTATTTTAGAAAATCTATATTATTTCAAACTAATTAAAATTAAATAAAGTTAAAATGTGTTCTCTTTTAGATATTAATTAAATTTAAATTAAAAATTAATGTTATTGTACAATATACATATATTATGTATGCACATAAATAGTTAAAAGGTGTATAATAAACTTTGAGACAGTGTTTTTAAAAAAAATTATGAATGGAAATCCAAATTTATCTAATTGAAATAGTTTAAAAATATTAAAATGCCTATATTCTGTTTAAACTTTTTTACCTACGTTAATTATTTTTATCAACGATCTTTAATAGGTACATCCGCAGTGCTCTGTAGTTTAGTATTTTGTCTTGACTTGGGATTCTGATTATTTATTTAAAGTTAAACAGTCGTTCAGTTTCAGTTATTGGCTGATTCCCAAAAGTATTTTGTCGTAACATACAAATACACTCAGATCCATACCGCCTCTTTGAGGAGGGTACAATTGGCTTTCAAAAAAACATCCAACGACCATATTAATATAAACCAGAATTTCGTGTACGTACATCTAATGGAATTTTCGGTAGAATAAATTGATAGTGGTGGAAATGTTGGTCCAATACGCTGTTAGTGTGTAGGTACTTTTATTCTATTTAACGAAAGCAAGTTAAAATCAAAACAACCAATGGAAAATACACAATTTATTGGTAACAATAATTTTTTATCCACAGTTTTGGAAATTTGCTGATTTTAAAATGCTGACTATTTTTGCATCTTCCTTTTATTTTCGTTATTATAATAATTTAAACTTGTATTTTCAATTTGTTATTTCTAACAACAATGTTATTTTATGTATATGGTCAGCCTGAGGCTATTGGTTTATGTGGTATCCTCTCAATTCAACGTCCATGTATATTTGTCCAATTTAAATTCTATAAAGTTATGTATTTATTCAGCACTAGTTTGTATTACAAGATAGCAAAATGGCAACGATTGTACAAACCGATATTGTATGATTGCTATAATTTTCTATAATGTTCAATACTTGATTTATTCTTTAGAATATCAGATGAGATCATCTTATTAATTTTTTTTTTTTTTTTTTTTTTTTTTTTTTTTTTTTTTTTTTTTTTTCATTGGGTAACCCGCGGCAACATAGGCCATTGGGTGTGGGGGAGGGCACTGTAGATTTTTATATTGGGTAGGTTGGTACACGTGTGTGTTGTGTTTTGGCAGAATTTCTAATGGGGCACCCGTAGGTTTCTGCCATGCCCCGGGTGGGGGATGGCGGCACTTGTTCTCCGGACACCGTGACTTGCACGGAGAAAAATGCCGCCCGGTGGTCGAGGATCGAACTCGGACCGGCTGTGCCGAATCCGTCGTGTTAGACCGCTCGGCCACCTCGTCCCCCTCATCTTATTAATATTAAACTCAAAAGTGTATATATAAAAAAATAAAATAGTTAAAAACCAAACACATTTTTATATATCTATATAAAAAAAACTGAAGAAATTAACAAAATAATCTAAACAATAATTATAGCAAAGCTATTGAGTTTAACAAAAAAAATTATAATCGCCATATTTATTTGATAGTAAATTTATTCTTATTTTAGATTCCGAGTGGAGGCATGAATGAACATATTGGTTTTACTATGGTGTGTGTGTGTGTATGTATGTGTGTTTTTTAGTATATGTACACGTTTTATAATAAAACTGATTCTTTGATCTTTAATTTCGATGGTTTCTGGCACCAAATTGGATTTAGTTGATGTTTTTGAAATAATTAAACAGGAAAAATTTAGAGAAAAAAGTAAATTTGTCAAAATTACGAAAGTTTGAAAATTATACAATTTAATAGCTTTGAATTAAAAAAGTTTACAAGGTCAATCAGAAATAATTCTTACAGAGGGGATGGAGTGACCGAGTGGCATTTTTTTCTTCGGGCAAGTCACGGTGTCCGGAGAACAAGTGCCGCCATCCCCCATCCGGGGCATGTCAGAAACCTACGGGTGACCCATTAGAAATTCCGCCAAAACAACCCACACACGTGTACCAACCTACCCAACCTAAAAACCCTACAGTTCCCACCTGTTCCCTAACCTGGCCTGAGTTGCCGCGGGTTATCTAATAAAAAAAAAAAAAAAAATTCTTACAGAAACCTAAAAATCTCAAAATGCATCTAGGTTCACAATTATTTGTTTTATTTATTTAGACGAATTGGATATTTAATATTACAAAATAAATAATACATTTTGTAATTTTGTCGTAATAAAAATAAAAATTGTAAGGACACGAAATGTTTAGTTACTATGAATATTAATATTTACTATAGGTACACAATACATTTTTCAAAGTATTTAGATTAATTTTAAGATATTTAAACCACGAACCTATAATTGCACTCTATACGTCGGTCGGTATTGACTTATAAGTTATTAACATCTAGACATCTATAGTTGTATTATTTTAAATACTATTATAATACTTATCATATAATATACCCGATTTGTTTTTGGCCGAAATTATTTTAACCTACCGTAATACTCTTAGAAATATAAATTATTTATCGTAGTATAAATATATATAAGACAATTTTCCTAAGAAATATAGGCTGACAGACTGCAGTCTCCGCTTAGAATTGCTTGAATTGCTTTGAGTTGTCTATAAAACATTTCTCATAATTTGGTGTTACCGAAAATCAAACAAAATATATAATAAACAGACCTAATCGTGTTTAGGTTTTCAATTTAATAAAAAAAAATAGCAATATTACGGTTACCTGAAGTGAAAATGTGAAGAACGTGGAGTCTATTACTATACGTAACGCATTATCAACGTATTGTACACGATTAAAATATATTTTTTTAGATATTACAAAAAAAAAACAAAATAAATATTGATTTTGTGTTAGTTAAAATTGTATTTAGGAGTGATTCTGACATCTACTTATAACATTCACAGTTAGGGGTATGTTGTGTATACGTTTGTAATAATGAAACTATTATTGTTTTATTATTGAAACTATTATTCTAAATATCAGTTTTGTTCTAAAATAATATTTTATTTTGTTGTTGAGTTGTCAGGAAGTGCAGGGATCCGTTTGGACTAAACACAATTATAAATATTTGGATTAATTTTAGGGACCCTTTCAGACCAAATAATGTTTCTCGTCAAAACCTACCTCATGACTCACGAGCAACCAGAATTTATTACAATATTTTCACCATTAGTTTACAGTCAGTACATTAATTTATCGGAGAGTTAGTACCTAGCTGTATTATTTTTACAGCTATTGACTTTCCAATTAATTTACATACTGTATAATATGTTATTTAATGATAACATTTAAATTTACATTATGAGTAATTTATTTTATATTTTGTATTTAGTTAACAATAATATATAATAGATAGTAAAATTCCAGCTATAATTAAAACCATTGTATATTCTATGACACGCTATAACCACTATTATTTATATAGGTATATAGCCGGTAGGTTGTATGATATTATGTCTAGATATTTATGCGCAGAAGTTACATACATTTATAACTTCTTTGTAATTTAATAAATAAATTTATATATATTTTTAAATTTGTTTTCGATAAATCATTTATTTAAAGGAATATAGCGGAATATTGTGTGGTTTGGGGCGCTTGCTCATGTGACGGTCGACGGATACAGTTGCCCAATAGTCAAAATTGATAATATTGATAATTAAATACTTGAATCTGCTCCGATATTAACCTGTTGGAGCTGTGTAATTAAAATTTTTTTTTCATTTTTTGTTTTCAATATTATGATGTATAATGGTGTAAAAAAAATAAACTTGCATCGTTTTGATTCCAATGGACGTCGAATCTTTCGCATCAGATACATTCCTCGGGTACTTATACCTGTATTAAATTATACGATTTTAGGTTCGCCTATATATAAAAAGTGTAGCTACTATATTAAGTAGGTAGGTACCTACTTATAAACTCAAGTCACATACATTTATAATTATGTATAATTAAATAAATAAAAATATAATATATTTCATCGATAAATCATTTATTTGACTAAATATTGTGTGGTTTGGGGCGATATTGCTTATGTGACGGATGCATTTGCCCAATAATCAAACGCTCATTGATAATATTATGTACATTAGAATGCCCATATAACAGCTGTTCTGTGAACCAAATTAAGTTACATTCAACACCTTGGGCATCGCAGTGATATTACATGAAAATGCATATTCATACCGCTGGCTTATAAACAAACCGACGATCGTGCACAATAATACATACTTGATATTCATGTATACCGTATAGGTATATCAAGTTTATATCGTTGCAGCGTTACAAAATCGTCACACAGCTCGGCGTTACGTGATCATTATTTCACCTAAGTTTTCTTCGGATTTCCCAAACCTACGACTGCACATAATAATATGTTCTAATATTTAAATACCCACTAAATAACAATTATTTATAATTACAACTGCTGCAGTACCTACTATTTACACATATATGTATTGTTACCGGATGTATGTTTTTTTGTTTACATTTATTGTTTCTAAAATGCAAAATGGTGTAAAAATAATGAATAAACCGGAATCGTGTAGTTTGCATTTCCCGGAAGTTGAATCCTTCGCATCAGACACCTTCCGTAGGTACTTACCCGAAATATATATGCCTTTAGGTTCACCAACTACATACAATAAGAGTAGGTAGTTTATGTAGTTACTTACACATACTTACATTTATAATTATGCGTAATAACTAATAAGTAATAATATGTGCACATACTTGATATGTATGTATATATGTATTAAGTTTGTCTCGTTACAGTGTTATACTAAAAATCGTCATTTAGCGTGGTCTTACGTAATAATTATAGTTCACCAAAGTTTTCCTCAGATTTCCCAAACCAGCTACGACTTTACGTGTTATAATATTTGAATGGGTACTAAATAACAATTGTTTATAAATTAATATATGGACTTGTGTCTGCTGTGGTACATATTATTGTTACGGATTGTATGTGTGTATTTTTTTTAAATTATTAATTTTGTTTTTTAAATGCATTATGATGTAAAAATGAATAAACCGGAATCGTGTCGTCTGCATTTCCCGGACGTTGAATCCTTTGCATCAGACACATTCCGTAGGCATTTACCTGTAATTATAATAATATGACTAGTTTTACCTTTATAATAAAAGAATATAACATTGTTTGTGGGTGTATGGAATTTATTGTATTGTATTGAACGTGTGCTGTGCGTAATACAATTTTTCAGGTCATAAAAACACCGTGAAATCGAATAACATGTTAACAATAGTCAGTACTGCCACCCAAATGTTTTTGAGAGTATTGTTTTGATTATGTCCTTTTTTAAACCGACACGTTTCTTGTGAATTCAATCACTATTATATTTTACCGTGTACCAGAATGCAAGAATACGTATGGAGTCATTTCAAGAATCTGCGCGAAGCGTTTACTTCTCCCCATAGGCAATTAATGACAAACAATATCTCACACGTACCTAGTTTGATTCGCACACTAATCCGTTGCGATGAATACTTGGTATTTTCTGTTTAGCTTCGTCTAAAGTTCTAAACACACCTCCTGAAACGATCATCGTTCGCATCAATAGTAATGTATTAAAAGCTCTGTAAAATACAATCATATTTTGAAGTTTGTATTTGTATTTTATTTCCAAGACAAAGATAGAATATAGGTAATATAATATAATAATAGTGATACCGTGGAGTTGTAATAATGTATTCACGATTTATTATTATGATATTCCAAGAATAATAAATATTATGATATTGCAAGTTGAACATACACCCTTGTCAAGATATCATTCTTTGCGTTAACTTTAATGTTTTAACAACATTTTTTTTCTGTTCCTTTTACAGTTGGTATATTTTCAAAATGCTGTCAACAAATAAAATCAATTATTTTTCAAATTACGATATTATTTAGTCGATGATTTGTAATAATAGTGTTATAGTGGTTATAGTTAATTATTTTTAATGATGCTAAATTTCATATAAAATAATACTTTCGATTCCTCTAGTCATTTTCTTGCGTCTCGTGTAACTTTGTACTCTTGTATCTTTTTTGTAAAGTGTTCTATTGTATTTCTTCCATATATAGTAAACACCTTTATTTTTTCAACTGTTTTATATTTTATTTTGTGTTATTTTGTACTTGAGTAATATAATAGTAATAAGTATCTGTAAAAAGTACAAACAATATCGGCGTAAAATGACAAAATGTACTTACTTTAAACTATTGAATTTGTTTGAAGTACATAACTTTATTATAAAAAAAACTGAAAAGCTGCAGTTTAGTGGAACAATGTGCGTAATTTTCTGTAAAAACTTACCTAAGAGTCTTTTGTTTGAACTTAATTCTGTTTCTTGCCATTTTGATTGTTTAAAAAATATTTAACAACTGATTGTTCTTAAAAGACCATAATATGTGACTGGACATTTTGTAGACGTTTCAATTGTATTCATACAAATACATTAGTTTAAATTGTTGACTAGATAAATTCAACTTTAAAAATTAAAACTGTTAAGATACTATGAATTTTAATTTGCAAAGGGAACTGTTGAGTTTTTTTGATAGTGTGTCAATAGGTATATACATTACACGGAAGATACTAACGATATTTTCATAGTATATTCTGTCTTAATTTAATGTTAAAAGTATATGATTATTATTTGTAAATATTATATTAACTATATTCACTTTAAAAATAATAGTTGTAGTAAAATACCTAAATAGGATTGCAATAGGTTTAATAAAGTATTTAATTTAATAAATTGAGTGTTCACAATCGTATTACTAAAAAGTCCGTTCTCAATCGTATTTTACCGGTCCATACGAACCGTTTAAAACGGGATTATCCCTGATTTCAGTTGTTGTCGCGAAAATATTTCAACAGAACTCTTTTTATTATGTTATACTGCAAGTACCTACCTATTGCTATTTCTTTACCTTATTTTAATTTAATAAAATAAAAAAATACGGGGTCAGAAAATATTTTTATTTTTTAACGAACATTAACAATTTTTTACTGACGATAATATAAGTACTGTTAAATTAGATATTTTTATGTGTGTCTTAACATTAAATAGCTTATATTATTTTCTATAATATATCTATGAACAACATTTCAGAAAGGTTTGCATCATATATTGATTATGTACTTAATAATTTCGTGTATGAACTGTGTTTAAAACAAAATATTTGATTTTGGAACTAAGCTTAACTGAGATTTTTTAATTATAATGTTTTATAATTAAAAGAAAATTATATTTATGTTATAATTACACAATACCTATACGTCATATTGGCTTATCGCCTGCGTGTAACTTTGATTTATTTCCATTCAGCTACTTTACGCGTCTAGTGTTCATAGAATTTGCATTTAAATTATACTTGAAATATGCTTAACTCGAAACGGTTAAAAAAAATGTATACCCAGTGTTTTTTTTTCTATGGTATGTGATGAAAACAAATACCTGACAATACGAGATAAAAAATTGAGTAAATTGTTTTGTTTCTAATCGTGTTCAACGTGCGGTACACATTTTCATCCATCACTTTATACATTACACAGATATATATATATATATATACGAGATCAATACAAGTGTGTGGTGTGTGTAAAAAATACCCTATCGAGTGAAATGGATATTATTTTATTATAGCACCACGTGGAATGGAATATGAATTCGTACGGAATCTAAAACGTATAATATAAATATATTTATTTGTATTATATATATAAAAAAACGGCGCAGACTTTATATATCTATTTATCTATGCATAGATTTCTCGGTGGAAGGCAACTCGTTACTATGCAATTCTGTATCGTACCCGCAGAGAATCGGACACGACTGTTAACTTAATCCCATGACCCTCGGACTCATCGACGCCGTAAACGGTGGTTTGTACCTATATACTTACGGGATGGCTTATAATGTGTCAACGGGGTTGACCCGCACAACATCGTTGTACGTAGGATTCGCAGGACGCGCGTACAAAACAGTTTAAATTCATATCTATACCTAGGGATCGGGAGAAGTCGACGCTTGGGGTTAGTCTATATTATTATTTGGTTTTAAAAGTGCATCAAGTCATAAATCTAGTATGGTGGTTGGTTCTCGACAATACACTTAGAAATATATTGTTGTTTAATAGTTAATAATAGGTATATTAATAAAACTGATTGTCTAATAACACGGGTGTGCTTGTGTTATCAATTTATCTTTATCATTATTGTTTGTTTATTTCATTACAATTAAAATGCCAAAGCCGTAAACAATATAAGGCGCGTATCTACAATTATTTAAAATATTATTATTAATAATTACTTAGGTACCTATTAAATAATTTATTCTACAGTGTTTGGTAGGTACTTAAACAGTACAATAGTAAAACAAACTAGACAAAGTTATTCAATATATTTATTTGATATTTATAAAATGTTGTTCAACAAAACTTAAATAGTGCCCCATTGCAATGTCATCTTGAATGGTGTCTGTTCTTACGAAAGGTGTTTTGACTTTTGTATTTGATGTGTGGGAGTGTAGCGTCCTCTTAAAAGAATTCTACCCATGTATGTGTGGTCTCCGTCTTACAAACGTAAAACAACAAATTTGAGTTCGGAAAAACCAATTTTGTATTGCAACATTATATATATTAGAGCGGTTTGACGTATTATTAAACGTATAGGCAAAGCCATTTACCTGAGCATTATCTAAAGCGCTAGAATTTTTTTCTAATATTTTAATTTGTAGCGAAATATTAGCATTTTTAATTTGTGATATTTCATATACTCATACACTTGTTTTGAAATAACTAGAAATACAACACAAAATTGGTTTTGTTCTGAACTCAAATGTGATATAGGTACTGATATATTTTGCGTTTGTTAGACGGAGATGTCACATATGCATGGGTAACGTCTTTTAAATAGGTAGTCGTCTTGCCCCGCTCTCCCCTACCTATAGAATAGATATGTGTATATTAACAGGTTTCACCAGGTTTTCGAAACATTTCTGCAGCAAACGTGGTATTAGTGTGTGCCGCGAAGAGACTGCAGCCGCCGACCAGATCCGTAACCCACCGAGAGGGATCTGAGATATTTGTGTCCAGACGGGTGATTTCGGGTGACGATTGTGCGGGGGTGTGGTTACCGTGGGTTAGGATAAGGAAGGAGATGGGTATGGAGGGGTGGCGTGACTCCGCGAGCGAACCGGCCGGGTTAATTTATTTCCCGGGTCCGCCGCCGTGCAGGGGCTGAAAGTGTGTGTCGTTCGTGAATCACGGCGGCCGGCCAGCCGACCGACCTACCCCTAAAACTGGATAGCGCAAGTCGGCGCTTAATTACGGCGGCAAAACGAATGCCGCGTCACCCGCGCGCAGGGTGTCGTCGGAAACGCGCGGTGCGGTAAACGTCCGCTGCCCGAGCGCCTTTCTCGAACGATTTTATCCCGTTATGTTATTAGCTATGGCCTCGGCGCTCGCTTCTCGACCTTTGTGCACGGACACGGAACGAGAAGACCGCGTATACATGTAAATAAGTACCTACTTAATAATATGTATAGTGTATACGTGTAGGTACGCACGATGACGGACGGTCGGGCGGCTATAAGGCTATATATATGTATAGAGTCGTATATGGGCTTTAGTTGGGCTCTCAACTGCACCCCCCGAACGTGAATAATATATACCTATATACTGCAAGTGGTCCACGGTCCGCCGACGGTTTTCTACTTTTAAGCGAATTGAATAGGTTATACCTAAATAATATTATGTATAGCAATGTATATATATATAATACACCTCGCCCGAGAGAGGATAATGCGATTTATCGGGTCTCGTTCGAAAATAATCGAATTAACTGCGGACCCGCCGCCGCAGTATTTCCGCGAAAACTCCTCCCCACCCCACCTACCAATCAAAAGCCCGTTTGTACAGCATGATTTTGGTGTTGGTGGATGTAGGGGAAGGAGTGTGGCAGTCACGGCACCCTGCCGTCGTCGACTGACAATTTTCCGGCGCTGGCGGACAGCGAACGGTTTAGTACGTTTTGATCAAAGACTTTGACGGTGTCTCCTTCCCACCCGTATATTCTGACCTTCCTATACTTACACGCGGCGCGTGTCGAATTTTCAATTATTTTTCCTCGTGCCGCCGTGTTGCAAACAACTTTTTTCCGAACATTTCAATATACGCTGTACGAGAGGAATCACACACATGTTATTATTATTGCCCACCGATTTTCCGCCCTCGCCGAATCCAAACTATATAATAATATTGTCGTTGGTATTAGTTTTGTTTGTGTAAGATTTAAATGCCCAAGTACGTCCTATGTCTGTGCGCATGTTACATGGGTTAAAAATTTATATGATGGCATGATGCACATGCTAAAATTGTGTATAATATAATCTATTGTAAATTTTATATTTTTTTAAATTTAATATTCAATTAAAAAATGTTTATCTAACAGTACCGGAATGTTCACTACAATAAGTATTCTGTTTTTTTTTTTTAATTTCAAATTGTACATAATATGTGTTTTACGTATGTATATAATATGAGTAAGCGGATATCTATAATATAAAATAATAATAATCTAATCGTGCGATAATTCTGTCATTTCGCTATTTCAATTACTCTTAATATTTAAAAGTTAGACATATTTTCAGGACGTTGTTTAAATTATAATTATTATTCCAATAAATCAGAATATTATAGTAACTGAATTGTATCCAGAATATATACATTGTCTTTAAAATTAAGTCTCGTTATTATTCAATCAAATCATGTGTTGTCGAGCCTTGCTAATTTTGCATAAATATTCATAAGTTCCAAATGTTTTAAACTGATACATCTTGAATGTATATAAAATAAATTTGTAAACTGAATGTCTGCTTGTCTGTATTCTACCAATCGTTATATATTCTAAATTTACCTACCTGTATAAATTAATTTTTAAATAATGAATCGAATTTTGTCAATTTAAATTAATTTTGCTGACCAGTTTTTGGCCTGATGTTTTAAACATTCTGTTTGAAGTACGGACAAATTATAAATATTAAAATCATATTTAAAGTGCTTTTACATGTTATACAATTAATGTGAATAATTATAATAAAGAAAAACCTTTATTTAGCATATTATGTTCACTTAAATTCGATTGTTTTTAATTATTTTTATTGAGTTACATGGAGTAGGTAAATTGTTGATATATATATATATATATATATTAAAATAAGTATTAATTATTTTTGCTTTTACAATTTGGAAGAGAATGAATTTCGTAACCTTATATAGTTTCTAAGAAAGTAATTTATCAGTTTATCACATAAACAAATTAGTTATTATTTTTTTCATTTATTAAGTTAACGCAAAACAGCTTTAAAAAATAATACTAATATGATAATAAAGTATGTTTTATGGTAAGGAAAATTGATAATGTGCCTAATTGAAGTCGCATAAATGATTTTGATCGTTGGCTCTGTATTAATATTTAAAGAACTAGAATTATGCCCATGGATTAAATTTTTCTTAAAACATCATCGGTCATAATTTTGATAACCTACCTGTCATATTATGCCTTGAATCTGGGTGATCCATTTCAATCGAAACAATAAGCGCTGTATGTTCCTTAAACTTTTTTTATCTAATTTTATCATCAATCATGTAATTATGCTTTTCGATTACACATATTATATGGATGTCGACAAATTGGTCACACTTACAGTTCTGAATTCTTCATATGTATTTAGAAATTAAAATTATTATATCGATGAGTAGATATGAAATTTAGCTCACCTATTTAAAATGTTGTGCGCGGTTATACCAAACGTTTGAATTCAGATTTATGCGGTTAAGATGCTGTATTATTTTGTATAAAATGTTTACGCGTGTTTAGATTAAAACTACCTAGTATTCGTTTTTAAAATGAAAATAGTTATAGCTAAAAAAAAAACAAATAAAGTTATGTGTACAATACCTATTACTCAAACAACCCAATAGCTAACGATTTTAAGGTATGCTAATTTTTGAAATAATCATGGAAAGGAAAGTTCAAATGCTCAAAACAGATCTGGGGGTCGGAATAGATATTTTCTAAAATCTAAAGACAGGAGGCAAAAGTAAATAATGGTCTAAACAACAATATGCAAAATGTCGTGTCTAGTTGATACATGAATATTCTGTTTTTCTTCGTGATTTATCGTAGTTATACGTATTTGCTATTGGAATATTATGTCAACAGTTATTATATTAATATACATATTAATATTATATTTATATACATTAATTATCATCGTTATTCGTATACAACTGAAATAATAATTAGAGAATATAAAATATGTACTTAGACGGGAGAGTTGTAAAATAATATAACAATAACGGAATGGAATGCAACAATTTAACGAAAACAAAATCATATCATAAGTATTATAAATTATTATAACTATATAATTCATATCACTATTTTCTTACACAGTCAACACTTTTAAATCAAGTTTTTTTTCCACGTTGTTATTGCTTTTATCTAATGCTCAATATTATCTTTGTGTACAAGATAAACGTAATTACCATTTTGTACACCCAGTTAACCGTTCAAGTATGAACTGTCGCGACGCGTCGTGTCGTACATGTATTTAATATATTATCAATA